>NC_051045.1:28764593-28989593 GCF_904848185.1 Acanthopagrus latus | reverse complement strand
CACTTCCTCAGATGGTGGGAGTAGATGAGGACGTTTGTGTTAGCTCTAGACAATAATAGAAATTGGAGTGCTTTATATACCTTCCACCTGTTTGTCTTGGCACAGTAAGGGCCAGTGAGGAAAACCCTATCTCCTATGATTTCAACAGTTCTCATGTGTCTGTGGTGGAATGATTGAAACACAAACCACTTTGTCACGAAAAAAACAATAATCTAGTTTTGTTCAGTAATGAATTTATTAAAGGTCTTCTAAAAATAAGACCAAATCTGCTGGATTATAAATATACATACAGTAATTCCAATATTTGGTTAAATATCCATGGCCATTTTCACCTCAGTTAGGTACATATTAACCTCAATTCTAGCTTGATTTAAATGTTTCTTTACCACTTCTGATGTGTGCTTTTGGTCATTGTCCTGTTAGAACACCCAACTGCACCCAAAGCCAATCTTATATGGAGATGATCCTCCTTCTTCATTATTCCATTGCATTATTCCATTGACTGTATTTAGAGCAGCAGATCCACTGACAGCACAATAGCCCTACATCATAATACTACCAGCACCATGCCTGACAGCAGCTTTGGTGTTCGTGGGGTTAAAGGCCTCGCCGTCTCTCCTCCAAACATATTGCTGCTCATTGTGGTCAAACAACTCAGTGTTTGTTTCCTCTTATCACAGAGTTTTCCTCCAGAAGGATTTTTCGGCATCCTCTCAGCCCATGTTGATGTAATGTGTACACACTTGACTGTGAACACTGACAGCCGTCATCCTGCTTTTTGGTGGTTTTGTTTGACTCTTAACATCCTGACCAGTTTTTTCTCAGCCGCATGTGATATTTTGTGTGTTCTGATGGTGGCAGTGACACAACTGTGCTATGCACTTTATATTTACAAACAGTTGTTTGTACAGTTGATCTTGGGACCTGTAACTGCTTTGAAATGGTTCCAAGTGACTTTCCTGACTTCAGTAATGACAAATCAACAATGTGCTCTCTCAGATCAACACTGAGCTCCTTAAACTCAGCTACAAACACTTCTATATGAAAGTCTTGTTTGTGTGTCAAATCAGCCCCATTGAAATGGGCACAGAAAAAGTCACCAGCTGTCATCAATCAGAATCACTCGGAAGATGTTAATAGGCGACAATACATAGAACATTTGATTCACTAAAACTGATCATTCAAATTACTGTATATTTTAAAGAGCTGTCTAACTGTATTTGATGGCACTCTTTTTCTAAAGAGATCAGTATTAGTATTTATTGTCCTTTAATGTTGTTTCAAAAGCCAGAGAAACATGGACGACAGATGCAACTGCTGTTGGTTGCCTTTTCAAAACAATTACAATGATCGGCAAATGTATATGGTACACATGAACAACATACTTTCTTAGTGAAGGATCAAAAATGTTCATTATACTTCCTTTTTTTCCATTGTAGGAGACTTTAACCCCAACCTGGAGGACCCACTGCCAGGTCAGATGAAGAAACAGCTGGTACTGAAGGTCATCAGTGGACAACAGCTGCCTAAACCCAAAGACTCAATGCTCGGAGACAGAGGAGAGGTAGGACTCACATGTTTTTATCATTTGGAGAAACATTGTAATATATTACAAAGGGCTGTCAATCAATTCAAAAATGTATCTGATTAATAACAAGCTTACTTAATCAAAATTAATCACACATACCCTATTTGTTGTAAGCATTTAAAAATATTTCAAGTGGTAAATGAGTAAATTAGTGAAAATTGCACAAAATGGTGCTCTATCAACAGTATTTTGCAGCCCCTCTCGAGTGTGTTTTGGTATTTTTATTGTCTTTTCTGACAGTGTTTTATCATTTTTGACTATTTTTTTTAAATAAGTTTGAAAAAGCAGAGGTACAATGGACTACAGTAGAATCAAGGCTTTTATCTCATCCACCAAGCTTGTTATAAGAGGACATCGAATAGGGAGGTTTGTAGTGGGGGAGTGGAGAGCGACGGTCAGTTGCTGGGCTCAGAGCAGACATCTGTTAGCCATTGAAGCAGACGGAAAGTTTAGCTGTAAAGTTGTCTAGTGGCAGTGAATGCACAGTACAGGTTACAGCTTGACTCTGCAGTTCCTTAATACAGAAGAATGACTTCTGTTGGAGCATGCTAATATCCATGCAAATTATGATAACCATGCTGAAATTGAAGTCTGCTAGCAATGGTACAACAGCTGACTATTAGCCACAATCTGTTCTCAGTTTGAGTAAGAATGTTAGCTGTTAAACAGGAAGAAACACTGATTGGAGAAAGACTCCATTCAGCAGGCCTATCCTCCACAATGTTGAGTCATTGGCCTCAGTCATGTTTACAAAGCTACTTTGGAATGTGATCAGTAACAAAAGGTCAAGGGGCATTGTGCAATTAATCTGTGTTACCTTTAAACACATTATTTAGGCTATAATTAATAAATCTAAGTTACTTTGTTATATTGACAACCCAAATATTATACTTGCATATGCATTAATAAGTGTTGTCTTAAATAATATTCCTGTGAAATTTTGCTGATTTAAATATCTCATACATGTATGACATTTCCACAGAAGTTATGTCAAAAATGTATACATATTGTGTTGCAGAGAACTTGCTAACTAGCGAGCCCTGACCTGTCCTGTCTTGTAATACCACTTTGTAATGCAAGTGGTGATAGGGGCCTGGTTGCATTGTCCATTTGCTCTGCGCCTATATTCCTCAATGCTTGATCCTAAGTTGGAGTATGAATTGCCAATTATTACACCAAACACTATTTACCAGACATGGAATTTCCTGACCATCATAGAATTTTAAGCAAATGGGAAAAGCAAGGGGATTTACCTGTGTGGAAAACGGCTGTCTCCAGAAGAAGCTGAGTGAGATGTGTTTATCTCAGCTCATGGCTAGATGTTTCTAGCGTACATTAGCTGCTTCTAAGCATAGTGCTTGTTGGTAGTTGGTACAGTTCTATTATGGGAAATTTCTACCTCCTAACTTCTACCCCCTGACAAGAGTTAGTGGAATGAAAGAAACTACACATCTGGTTCTGCTGCACTGGTTTTATGTATTTGTTACAGAAGTGCAATCAGCGGAGTTCATTCACTGATGGAATTTAATTAAGTACAGTTACTCTAGTACTTTTCGTATGGGTGACTTTCACTTTTACCAAAGTAATATTTTAGTAACATCATTACTTTCACTCAAATATGACTTTTGGGTACTTTTCTTTTACTATACACCTTAAATGCATTCCCCAAGCAAAGCAATACCCCTGGAGTTGTATTTTGGTTTTGTGGTTGGTATGAAGCATTGCCTTAATGGTGTAAAATGTCTCCTGTTCAGATCATTGATCCCTTTGTGGAGGTGGAGATAATTGGCCTTCCAGTGGACTGCTGCAAGGAGCAGACCAGAGTGGTGGATGATAATGGTGAGTTGATGGAGAGATGATTCAGCTTGTTTTGTCTCCATAAACAAGACACAATGTAATCTAAATCTGCTAGTTGCTATATAAATACATGTGCTGATCCAGTAATAGGGACTTAATACTAATGCAGAAAAAAAGAATTATTTGATTAATTTAAAATGCTGGTGACAAATATCACATTTTACTGGCAATTCTATATTTATCTAGAGTTAAATACCTGGTGTGCTTGAATGCTGCTTTCATCATTCCAGCATAACTTCTATTTCTGCATGATATATGACACAAAAAAGTGAGCCTTAATCAAGCTATAATCCAGTCAAAACGATGACATTATCCACCTAGAATGAAACCTTTATGGAACTGAACAATTGCAAGTGGTTGGAATGTGCAATGGTTACAGTCAGCAGTAGAAAAGATTTGTAAAGAGAGATGTACAGGTTTCTTAATCTTGAGCTTATTTCATCAGTTGCTGATGTCACAAACTACCCCTCTCTTGCTTATTGCCATGGCAGTATACAGCATACTGTACACTGTTGAGGCAGGACCAGCCAGCATTCATGGTTCTTGTATGCGTTCTAAACAATTGAAGTAGCTGGTGACTTTTTTTTAAACAAGGAAAAAAATAGAAGCTCATACAGCTCATTGGGTGTAATTCAAGTCTCCAGAAGCGATCCCAAAATGATTGGAAATATGTTATTTACACCTGTTTTTTAAGCTGAAATATACGCTATAGCTGTGAAGCTGAAAGCATTAGCAAGCTCCAGTGTAAATAATGACTTACAGCTCTACAAAAAAAAATAGCAAACTAACTAGCTGAGAGTGACAGACATACTTTCAGGTTGGGAACATGCTAGCTTAACTATTAGCAGGTAGCTCGCTAGCTATAGTAGTGTGTCAGCTAGCACTGTAATCACTCCTGTCTTCACAATGATAGTCCTGTTTGTATGGACACACTCATGTAGTCCAAACTACTGGCCACTTTGTCAGATTGCTGTGGATACTTGCAGGCCCTGACCATTGACCAGCTTATCCAGAGCTTGTGACTGTAAACTGAACCATACATGCTTTCCTGGTACTTGCATGAGGAGAGTTGTGGTGTGTTTATGGTTTGCCTTTGACTATGTAGTTATGACTAATTAGAGCAAAGCATTAGTTGAATGTGGCTCTCCACCTCTGCGTGTGTGCGTTTGAGCTGTCTGTATGGGTTCTGATCTATAATTGATGAGCTCAGCATGAGCAGACTTGCACAAGCAGCACCTCTCAGTCTGCTCACACACCCTGAATAATTGATGACTGCTGAGTTCACTCTCTGAATCTCTCCTTGACCGTCCACTCTCTCTGTCCTCCGTCTCTACTGCTCTTTCTCTCCTCCACTTTTATCTGCCCAACTTCTTCTCCCTTCTTATTTGTCACATTCTTTCTTTTGCTGTCCCTCATAATTTTTCATCTGTATTTTCTCTTATCCTCTCTCCAACCTCTTGGGACGGTTCTATAGGGTTCAACCCGATGTGGGAGGAGACTCTGGTGTTCACAGTCCACATGCCAGAGCTGGCCTTGGTGCGTTTCCTTGTGTGGGATCATGACCCCATCGGCCAGGACTTCATCGGCCAGCGCACAATCGCCTTCAACAGCATGATGCCAGGTAAGATCTGGTAAAGGACCTGCTTTAGATCGAAGTGATAGGTACCCCCTCCTCACCTGCATCTCCCACAGATCATGTTTATATGGTGGCGTCTAAAAGATTTGCCGTTACTGTTTGTTTTCCATGTTGTAGATATAATTTCCATAGACAGGTTGCTAAAATGAGACAAACAGGGTAAGAGTAGGGTGAACTTTATTAAGCCTCAGGAAGGGAGCAGTGTTGACTTACTCTAAAATAGTCCGTGTAAAGCAGAAATAAATTTGTGTTATGAGTTTGTCATACCACAGAAACATGTGTCATTGACCACTGAGCCAAATTTGAAAGATTAAAAAAATTGCCAAGTATATAAAATTAGGTCTCAAAATCATGGAAAAACAAGCGCTTCTCACTGCTGTGAAACGCTGGGGGCGTTTCAGATAGAGGTGCTGGAACCACGCCCACATGCAGGAGGGGATCCTCCATGTACTGTACAAGCACCTAACCTACAGTAACAATGTAGGAAATATGCAGGGGCGATGTGGAGGAGACATGACTGTTTAGCTGACTGGTTGACTGGTTAGCTAGCTGCAAACTATTCTAAGAGATGCCATCCAAGACTCTAGAGCCAGCAGAAAAACCACCGAAGCTAATGCGCTGAGTGTAAATCATGCAAAGAAAAATCATGCACAGAAAATGCACAGAAAATCATGCAAATCCTGGCCACGTTATGTAACGCGGCCATGATTTGCATGATTTTTTGACCTGCCCATTAAATCCTGAACACAGAAATCGTGAAACAGAGTTTGTTAGCCTAGCTCCAAAATTAAATTCTAAATGGTTGAATGCTTTTTACATGAAATATATTTATGACCTTTTTAACGTGTTTAGAAGAAAATGGCTGAATTTGCTTTACACAGACTTTAAATAATCAAATTAAATAATTGAAATTATTCTGAGATCAGCAAAGCAAAGGCTTTCGTTGGTAGGATCATAGAAGGAACTCCATTTGCAAAATGATTAAAAAGCTTTTATTCAGATTGATATATCATAGTGACATTGAATTCCATGATACAAACAGATGACTGTAAAAAGAATGATTGTGGTTTTAGGTATAGTACGTAGAACTGTTGGGAAGATTAACAATGTATCCATCTGCTCAGTATTTCTTTGTAGATTCTCAAGTTATGGCAGAGGATGCAAGACTAATGTACTTTTTGTGGAAAAAACAAAACTTCTATGTAGTAGCATGAACTAAGAGCATGAATTCAAACCATATAGACTTCAACAACTGAAACACAACTGATTTTCTTTTGTAGTAAATTGAGTTTATCTATTGTCTGATGAGATATTCGCATTTGATTTTTATATTGCATTCATAAGAATGATGTTCATATTATATCTTTTTTCAACTAGGAGAAAATATTTAGGTACACAGAGTTGAATGTCATCTGCAAACTGATGCCAGTTCCTATACAGGGTCCTGATATTTAATACCAGTACCCAGTGGTACATGTCGGTGCTTTAATCTCTCTAAACAAAAGCAAAAAAGAAAATTCTCTAAGTTCTAACCAGTTCAGTCATTCACTTCTAGATGCCAGTATATTGTGAGTTATATTAGTGACAATGCAGACCACATGTCAGTCAGTCTTTTCTAACGCTTATTTCAGTAGCATCTTGCTATATCCCTAGTTATCTAGGGACACTTTTTGTGAGAAACAATCTGTACCATAGCAGAACTACATTATGGACTCCCCAAATAATGTTGATTTTGATTTGCCCAGTCAAATTACCTTATTGACAGTGCAGGTGAGGAGCCAGAGTTTGTGTCAAGTAGTACAACATCAAGCAAAGAAAAGGACTGTCTTTCTGCTGGTTGACACAACAAACGCTTAGCCATTTGTATCTGCCCTGTTGTGTATGACTCACTGATATTATGTGTGTGTGTGTGTGTGTGTGTGTGTGTGTGTCTGTATGTGTGTCTGTGTGCGTGCACAGGTTATCGTCATGTGTACTTGGAAGGTATGGAGGAGGCTTCTGTCTTTGTTCATGTAGCTGTGAATGACATCACTGGTAAGGTAAGTACTTCTGAGGAACCAGCTGAAAATGCATGAGAAATCCCTTACCTTTTCTAAATTATTGAAATGTCCTCTAAAATCTACAAGCTAGAAAAAAAAATATCAAAATGAATTGTGATGTGGAAACATCTATCTTAAATATTGCATTTTCCACTGAGAATTCAAGAAACATTTCTTGTTTTGTTTTTTGTTTCACAGACAGAAACTTGACAGTCACATGACGTCACACTTGACCGTCACATAACATGGATGTAGGGCAATACAAAAGAATAGAATCAAGCAGCTTACAATTTTAGAACTGTTATTGTCAAACTAATACTTTTAGACCAATCTAGCTGTCCCCCATTTTAATGTGAGGCTAGGTTGCCAGATCAAACAGTTGCTTAGCAAAACAGAAGTCATGCAGTGGCAAATAAACTCACTGTGTTTTTTACTGCTTTTATTTCTGTTTCAAAATAATATTTATGGGTCATAAATAATGCAAGCATTGCTTTTCCCACAAAATCTTTTGGCTTTTTATTACAGTTGAACCCTTTGTTCATGTGCTCTCAGTTGTCTCCAGCCATATTGTAAATGATCACTCTGTTTGTCACATTGTCCTTACTTTGAACTTCCTCTTTCTCAGCTGTAGCTGTGTGCTTCCTGTTGTGATTTCTCTCTTATCCCCAACCCATTTTTTTGATTTTCACTCTCTTCCTGTGTCTGTTTGTGATTTCAGTGGATCTCTCTTTTGCCAAATGCTCCATTTAGAGGCAGGAAATATTTAGGAGCCCTGAAGCTGCCACTCAAAACTCAGGTGTAGTGGGTCCCAGTCGCCCTCTTGCATGAGCCACCCTGCTCCACCCTCTTTGCCCCCACCACCCCCCACCCCCCGCACACCCCCTTCTTGTCAGCCAACTGCAAGCATTTACAATTAGAAGGTCAACTCATGCCTTACATGAGTTGTGAAGGCTTTACCTGCGTGCTCAGTCATTAACCCCCCAAGTAGATCCAACCCACACAGTGAAAGAGCTGGATGAAGAAGAGAGAGTTGTGGGTCAGGAAACCTGTCAGGCTGCCGTGACTTGTCCCTTGTTTTTTTCCTGTGAGCATTTTTTCTCTTTACTCGGGAGGTTTTTTTTTGTTTGTTTGTTTGTTTTTTTCAATGTACTGCACTGCACTGCACTGCAGGTATATTGAATTTCAGTACAGCTGAGGACATTTATCTCCCTTTACATCTCTACCCTTGGTTTTTAATCACTTTGCCTGTTTTTTTATTGCCTCAGAATACTGTAGGGACATTTTCTTGATAGTTGTTAATTGTTAGATTCGTGCCTTTTTGAATTTTTCTTCTATACAATAAGTCTTTTTCTTGGTTTTGTGATAATTGCATCCCACATATCAGAATAGTGTCCCATGAAATTTCAAGAAAATAGCCTGACATTTTGGAAAATAAGGACTTATAGTGTTGCCATACCTTAGATCTGAAACTTGGCATTAGTGAGGCCCTGTTCAGACTTGGCTGTACCATCCATCCTCAGCTATCACAAGTGAACAGTCCACCAATTCACACCTAGCATTAACATGCATCTGGTTGGACCACTTGTATTTGAATCTCACTCGTGCTGCATGCAAATTAACACATGGGATAAACAGACACAATGTTTTTCACACAGACAGAACATAACTATAAGATATTGCCAAATTTAAGGACCAAATACTTCAGAATTTGTTAGAGACAGGGTTTCACATTTTTTTAAATACTAGTGCATTGCCCGTAGGAAGCATGTATTTCTATAGAAAAGTGGGAGTTTAAGTAGCTTTTTCATGGATGGCCAAATGAGGCTGTGTTTGAAGGTGGGACATCAGGGATATAATTGGCTGTTTTTGGCTATTTTTGATTATACCATTATATTTCACCTTAAAAACTATTTACGTTGCCTTGTTTGGTGTCATTATTATCAGCACAATTCACATGTGTGACTGTACAGTTATTTTTTCATTTTGAAATACTACATTAACACTATGGACCTAAAATCACAAAATAACATAAAATCAGAGTAGGAAAAATATTTTTTACTGTGAAAACCACAAATATGTTTAATGAACCAACTGCACTAGTTACAATGCAAATATAAATTGTTGTTTGCTAAATTTGTGCATAAGTTTTTGAAATTTGCAAAGTTATATGTAACTATTTACATTTAAATGCAGGCAGTTACGCTTACCCTTAGTCTGGTTTTGGATGTGCCAGTGCGTCTGGTCCGTCGACTCGGGAGAGGGGCCGTGGGGGTGGGCTAGCAGCTAGCTACACACGAACATCCACAGATTCCGATTCCACTTTGTTGTCCTCGCGTATCTGGATCTCCTCAGACCAGAACAGACTCGGTCCGGACTCGTTAAGTCTCATTAATCCACATCAGTCAGTTTCACCTTAAATCCCGTTCCAGCTCGCGCCTCTGCAGGTATAAATCCGCTTGTTTCTTAAGGTATGTCGTGGAAGGGAGCTCTGCAGTGATGTGGAATTCGCATTTTTTAGAGAGTTTGAGCAACAGGGAAGTAGCTAATGATGGTTACTGTTAAATGTATTTGTAAAAATTTGACACGTTTACTGTCAATGAAATATATTCGTTCAAAAATGTAATGTTATTGTTGAACAGTATAAACAGTGTGTTCAAAGAGCTGCTAAATGTTGGCAGGTAAGACTTTAGACACAGAAGCAGACAGGCTGGTACAAAGTGACACTTTTTAGAGGGAAACAAACAACTTCATGTCCTGATTTAATGCTGAATTTACAAGGAGGAGACAATGATTAAGAACATGCTGTAGCCGCTGCAAAGTTTATTCACTTACTCCTCACTCAACAACTCTCACAATTCTGAAATTGTTAAGAGTCTGGGAGTCAGTTGAGTACGCAGTCCTTCAGTGTTGCCCATCTAAAATGCGTCCTAAATGCATCTTGCATTTATGCTCGTACTTGGGTTGGTCCACTTTATATCGGATTACTCAGAGCCGATGTTAATACCAGGTCTGAACAAGGCCTTAGTCGCCTTATTTTCCTGACCCAGACCTCTTAAAGTGTGGATCTGGATCACCACACCTACTAACTTTCAGACCAGTCTATTTGTAATTTTTTGATTAAATTATTGTATTATATTGTTTGTCTAACATTTGCCATATTTTTGTTTTCAGAGTAAATTAGATGCTGTTTTCATCTATTTTCTTAGTATATGTGGCAACATCCACTGGCAAGATGATGGCTATTGGCTAAAAAATTTAAAAATAGCAGTGGGGGAAAAAATCTGAATGTAAATTCTTTTCTCCCACGATTCAGAATCTATTCACAAAGGCCAAAAATTAGAATTCTAAATGTTAATGACGTGATGTAGAGGTGGTGAAAAACATCGATTCATCAATGCATAGCACTATATTTTTTTCCCAATTCAGTATCAATAGAGAAAATCCTCTGAATCGATTCAGGCAAGCAGCGGCCCCCGACCACCCAGTGTCCCTCTCTGGACACATCTCAGTCCCCGCCTCCAGCAGCTGGAAGGTTATATCAATGTTTATATCAGACAAAAATGTACCATGCAGTCCCAGAAACAATGGCACTATATGGCAAATATGTATGGCACTATCAAAGCATTTAAATCAATATTGAATTGAATTGATACTGAATCGAATTGCGGCCTAAAGAATCAAAATCAAATCGAATCGTGAGGTTCCTAACAATACCCAGCCCTGACGTATGTTGACAGAACCGAAAAGGCGGAAATGAACAGTGAGGGTAGTGCAGCACCCAGACAATTTGCAGCACAAATGCTTGAGTTATCTCAGCTGTAAACATCTTAGTTGAATTTAGATCTTCATAGTTCAAATTAATGTATTTTTTAATTAATGCTGTTAATGTTTAAAAATGAAAAGGTTGGTGATTGTTAATCTTAAATTGTTGTTTGTTTGTTGTTTTTCATATTGTATTTCAGCAGAGTAAGGACACCAGAGAATTGTTTGGCACACAGTATACTGGAGCAAGAGACTGATGATATTGCCCCCTTTTCAGTTAATTCAATTGAGAATTGATTCTGAATCAATAATTGTTTTGAGCTGAAAAGGATTCTGAGTAGGATTGGACACCCAAGAGTCAGTATCCAAAAGAATCATGTGATTGATTCATGCCCCTGTGGAAAACCACAATTTCTTGCTTTTGTCCCTTTTCATCTCAAGCAGCATGTCTCTACAGTGGAGAAAGCCATTAGTCTGTCAATCCAACTCATGAATCCAAAATCAATTATTTTGACAGATGTCGGAGGGTAACTCAAAACTTAAGTGAAAGCATTCACTCAGCTCCAGTTTTGGACCAAAGGGATGACATGCCAGGATTTATCTCATTGCATGATTAACAGGGGTACAAGAATAATATCAAGCTTCTCGTTTGCCTCTGTGTAAGGCAAATCTATTTCCCAGAATGTTGGACTGTTTATAAGGTTAAGGGTTTTGCAGGCCAAAGGCACCTCAGGCAGAAGAGCGTAATGCATTACAGTCTGCTGGTAGCTTACTGTCATGTTCAGTTCAGCCTTCTTTTCCCCTTTTTCACTCAGCCTCACCTCTTTTATGTATCATCTTGGTTTTTTTTTCCGAACATATTGCTCCCTGCTTATACATGTTCTACAGACTGTTTGGATCTACTTTTCCACATTGTTTGAAACTCCTTTTCTAATGAGTAATGACAAGTATTTTAGGAAATAAATCCAATGCAAAAATACAAAGCCTTTTCCCATGAAAGCTCCATGTGGTTTGCAATAACTATAAACTGCTCCAGTTCTATTTCCAAGACTGTCAGTCAAAGTGAGTTTCACAGTTGACAGACAAGAGTCTCATGCTGTCATTGTCTTGATGTCCTCATCATTGTCGTAATTTCTGCCCCAGTCTTTGTGACCATCACAATGGAGCACCTTAGGGTACAGGAAACATTGGCCCAGTGTTGCATTCAGTCCGTGTAATGAATATTAAACCATAAAACAAACAGATGAACTGTTTTGAAGGCCAGCTTTACTAGTTTTCTAATTTTCCAGTCTTTGTAATGGTTGTACACAAAAAAATGTATATTCCGACAAAACATTGTATGTAAAATGGAAAGTCAAGCAATAGTAAAATTAGAGTCTATATGATATTTTTTTGCCCATTACTGCAGTGTTCTAGTTGATCTAGTGTGCTGGCCCCACTCCAGTGATGGTCCATCTCGGGTGCAGCGTAGCTCAACTTGGTGAAGTAAAACTCATAAAGGAAAAGCAAATAAGCGTGGCACAGTTTGACCCAGCACAGCCAAAACTGCCAATGGTAAAACTCCAGAGGAAACGCTTTATTTGAAAATTTTCCTAAATATAGTACTTGCTGTACTGTATTTAGTGTTATTGTAATAATGCAGTGCCACTTGCATTATGGTAAATATTGTTCATGTATGTCTCTCTGTGACCTTTGTCCTCATGGTTTGAGAGTTTGACAGTAATTTTTTGTTGTGTTTTTTTGTCAGGCCAGAACAGCCAGCGGCATAAAAGGGCTGTTTCACAGAAACCCAAAGCAGGCTTCCCTGGACAGCCATGCTGCTGTACAGCACAGTCGTAAGCACCCGTTTGGTGCCCATCTCCTGCGCCGTACTGCAAGTGCACCCACCAAAGGCCAGCCCAAAATCAAGAAGGGCTTCCCAGAGATTGCCATCGACACCAAAGACTATAGCTCAGAGGGTGCAAGTGAGGAGCCAGACTCTGAGGACAAGGCCTCTACTGCCACCTCTCAGCAGCCTACATCACCGTTACACCACAACGGGGACACTCTGGCATCCCACCAAACCAAGGGGCCCTGGGACCATCCTGACACCAATGGGGCTTTTCACCCTGAGAAGGGTAAAGGTAAGAGCCCACTCTTTGCTCACCGACGACCCATGACTGAGCCTCTGAAACGGGCCAGTCGGCTCCGCTTTCATGACCCACCTGACATGAAGCCAGGGGTGTTTGCCCGCGTCGCGCTTAACAGCTCAGGCAGGGTGGGGATGTCCTCAAACTGCATCACATGTGTCATGGGCTCCAAGGAAAGTCCAGAAGCTGAAAGAAAAGGTTTGGTTAAGGAAAGGCAGGGGTGCAAATCCAAAATGGCACAAGGGGTGAGACGGGAGAGAAGTAACCCCACCAAGAGACAAGTTCAACCAGAGCCCACAGCCAAGCCCCAGCCCCTCGCTGCTCAGACAGAGTCACAGCAGCCTCTTCCCCTTCCCAACTCATGTGTGGAGGCCCAGTTTCAGTACTCACCCCAGGCTCTCTTAAGACCGATCCCCTTCCCTAGATCCAAAGCCAGGCAAACTCTGGCCGCCCAGCACATTCGACCTCTGCCTGATTCACCACAGAGGAATGTGCGCTCAAGCAGTGTTCCCCGAAGATGCTTCCCCAACACTGTTACACCACCACCGGGCCTCACAGCAGACTGTAGGACCAACCTCCGTTGGCATCAGACAACAGCTCCTGACCAGGGCGCTGTTTGTGTCCCATTCACAAACAGTAATGTAAAAGATGGTCTGTTGCTCAGTGACAGTAGCAGCTGTGACAGCTTCAGCAGTCTGAGCAGCTTGGAGTCGCCTCCTATGCTGCCTCCATGTTCTGTCCTTGACAGCCGCAAGAGGGCTGTGGGCACCCTACAGCGTGAGATGAATGCCCTCTTTGCCCAGAAAATGGAAGAGTTGCGCCATAAATCCCCCTTGTTCTTCGCTGGTAAGATCTATCTTAGGCAGTATTGGTAGTGACCGTGCTGTGTAGTGGCTGTAGTGGGCCTTTTATAGACTGTAGACAGCTAGCTTCCATAGATGATAAGACCTTTAGTATTTGGTATTGTAGTGTTGTTAGAGTCATCCCTCTGCTGTCTATGTGATGAATACATAACCTATGTTACCTATGTGTCCCTGATAATCAGAGGTCAAGTCTAAAACCCCACACCC
The DNA here is from genome assembly GCF_904848185.1 of Acanthopagrus latus. Classification (NCBI taxonomy): domain Eukaryota; kingdom Metazoa; phylum Chordata; class Actinopteri; order Spariformes; family Sparidae; genus Acanthopagrus; species Acanthopagrus latus. Next base: position 28,975,512 of record NC_051045.1, on the reverse strand, counting down.
AGTTTCTTTCCATCATTACCAATAAGAAGTCAATTCAAGTTTTTTGTAGTTTTTTACCTGTTGTTAACCATGCAGTGTTTCCTACTTCAATTGACTGATTCCAATTTTCCTCTCAATGCCTTAAAATACCATACCTGATACAACCCCCATGCTTGACAGATGAAAAAAGTGGTAAGTTTTAACTGAATAGAAGTAGTTAAAATATGTAGTTTTAAATGACCTAACATAGTTACTTGGATGGTCTAAAGCAATGTCATTTCAGAAAACTAAAATCACACCTTCATACAACAGTGTGGGATATCGTGATTAATGTTGCTTCACGACCATCATTGCAGCTGACCAATCATTTTTTGCCTCATAACTTAGTGACTTGAGGAAAAAGACTGTGAAAAAATACACACACAAGCTATCTTTTCAAACACTTGGTTAAGATTATGAAAGGCTCAATTTTAATCCAACATATGTTTTACTAAACCTTACCAACTCTTTGTGTAGACTTATCCTAAACAGTGAGATAAAACTGAAAATAAATCAAAAATATTGACAGACAACTGTTTTTTGGGGCCAAACCAATGTGAGGGAGTCACACAATTGTGATATGGATAAAGCAGCCAATACACAGACATTGTTTGAGATCAAACACTTCTAATATATTTTACAGTTGAACAATAAACTCGTATATCTAAAATTACATCAGTGCGCTGAAAAAGTAAACTTCTGTGTGAATTTAATGATTATAAATTACCTTATTCATATATATATTTCAGGCTCAAATTCAAATGTGCAAGTTCCACCTGGAAACATTTGGCCACATGTGGTTACGTTAAATCATTGAAGTCCAGCTAGTTATAATAATAATACCTTCTTTTTTTTTGCACTTATCTAAACAAGGTTATAAATCGCTTTCACAGAAATCAAAAGTATATAAAAAGAACAAGAAAATGGACAACATTATAAAAAATAGTAACAAATATATAACAGTTACAGATCAGGCATCATTTCTAGGGCTGGGACGATATGCTTTTCTCCTGATTCGATTGTTTTACAATTTTTTGGATGCCGATTCAATTTAAATTGCGATTCTTCGATATTGCCAATTTCACAATTTTTTGTTTTTTAACACTAGACCATGTGAAAAAGTTTAAGGATGATGATGATGATGATGTCTACGGACTATATCAGGAGCCATATGCACATCACGTGAGTCAGTTTTTAAAATGTATTCAGCAGCAAAGTATTTTAAAGTAAATTTAAAGTAAACTCCTACATTTGAACTCTCTCTCTCGTTTCAAAAGCCTGGACTGCATATAAAAGAAAAAAAATAGTACAGAAAATATATATGAGCGTCAGCAACTTCTATTTTGGCACCAAAACATTAAGTTCTGTGGCATTTCTATGGAAAAATCCAGTCACACACCGTACTCATCTGAGTAATCTTGCTACAGCCGGCAGCTTTAGGGCATGCTGAGAGGCCAAATCGAGTGTGTGTGCGTAGCATTTGACATGGAGCCGGCTAACAGTGCGGCTAAATGTTCCTGAATCTCGTATTCTCTACAACACTATAAGGCTGCAGGTCTTTATAAATAAAGTCAGCAATTGAGTTAGTTATGCGTTTTGTTTTTTCAGAACTGCTGGGTAGTTTGTACAATGCTGCTTTGAGTGTCTGCTGGCTTGCTGCTGCGGATCATTTGGCTATTAGCTCTGCATTTACCTCAGGATGGTGTCTTGCCAGGTGCGCAGTAAGGGTTGTTGTGTTTCCACAGTATGCGGCGTGTGCATTACAGAGTTTACAAATAGCTTTCGACATGTCCAGCTCCACTTTTTCCTTCAAAGCAAAAAATCCAAAATGTGTCCACACTTTTGACTTAAAATGAGATGGTGGAGGTTTTATCTCTGCACGTTTTTGCAAGTAACCTATCATTCTCCACTTTCCATTAAAGCTTTTTCCACAAACGGATATGATGTCACGTTACTAGATAGTTGAAGAAAAACATTTCGCCCTCCATTGGAGAAAAGTGGTAACTTCTTTCCACCTTGGCTTATAAAGGTAGACTAATATGAAGCATTTAAATTTGGAAAAAATCCATTTAAAAATCGTGAAACAAAAAATCGCCATAGTTATGTGAATACATTTTTCTCCCACCCCTACAAATTTCCTTTGGCGGGGAATTCCAGAGGCTGATGGCCCAGTCGTCCTTGGTCATGAATCTTGACCTCAGAACAACAAGCAAGGGGCCGATCATGTGGTTTCAGACTTGATCGGAAAGACATTACATTCCAATCAGGGATTGGATATGTATATGATGTATATTTATTCTCATTATTTTGAATCAGATCTATAATATTTCAAAATAAATGGGAAAATTGTCGGTGAGCAAGGCACGGGTCAGGTATTGGTAAACAAAATGACCGGCCACCGTTGTCAACGTTTCTGTGCCTCTGATTCACGTCTTCATGTCACTCCGCAAGTAGTCCATTCATTTGTCACAACAGAACTTCAGTCAAAGCAGAGCTCTACCGAAGAGCCTGCAGTTGTTGCGGAAGGTTATCTGATGTGTCAGTGTTTCCCCTATACGCATTCTACTGCTTGATTTTCAGCTCTATACCCTAAGTTATCTTGAAATAGATTATTGTCATTACTGCTATTTGTATAATTTCTACAAGTCACCATTTAAGTTGAGTGAATGAAATCCTCATCATCCTATTCAAGGGCTGCAACAAGCAACTCATCGAACCGCAGTGAAGTTAGTTTTAGGTTGGATATTTGGCGGACATTCACTCGGGTCCAGACGCGACTTTACTGAGGTTCGCCTAGTGTCAGCAGCAGGAGGACAGTTAGCTCACCTCCCAGAGCCTCACGCTGAAAACTGATTTAGGGACCATCACTAAATGACTTAGTATAAATATATTAATACAAAATAACTTCAGTTTTTTCAATACCTTTCATGTCATGTGGCCCAGTGACTCCAAACCAGCAGCAGATTGTATTAATAAACTGGACAAATGAGACACAAAACCTTAGAGGATCTCAGGATACATTTTGGAATATAAGGATGTAATACCTTTCAATATAATGCAGCCCAATTCACCATCATGAAAAACAGTCTCAAACAAGCTGAAGCACACTGCTGTCTTTAAGTGTAGACATTTACAAACAAGTCTTGGAATGTAGTATTTTGAGCACATAGTGTACAACTAACTGAACTCAGGAAGTCACAATGGACTGACATCTGTAACCATATTTTTCCATCCTATGACATTTTTCAGGGCAGTCCACTTCCTGCTAAACACCAGCTGTTCTCCATTTCAGCCTCTCTCAGTAGATCATATGTTTGTCAGAAGAATTTATGGCACAGAACTGAATACACTACGGGAAACCACCAATGTTTAGGGAGTTGAATTTAAATGGTTTCTGGTCTCAGTATAATAGCTGATGTGTGCTGACATGTAATAAGTCGCATGATGCTGGCAAGTACTCCGCTTGTCAGTGAGTCATGTGATGGACACTTTGTCTTAGCTGCTCTACTTCTCGTTCCTTTCAGTGTAAAACAAATAATCTGAGGTTTGTTCTTTTCTCGATTAGTAGTTCTTAAGATGCTTTCTGTGTCCTGTAAGCTGTTTCCTTGCATCTCTTCTCCCTCTTCTTTCCAGTTTTGCTAAACTCCTTTTTCCTCTCTGTCCCTTTTGCACGCCTTCTCTGTTCCTAGTGCAGAATTGAGGGGATGACCAGAGCCAGGTAAACCACGGAATGCATGCAACCTTTGAATATATCCTGTACACCTTCACCTTCATTTCACCCATCAGTCTGTCTGTCTCACCAGGCTGCTTCTCTCATTGCCCATATGTCACACCTGTGGAGCTAGGCTGGGGTTTATCCATATTCTTCTCTGTTTTCATATATTCATATATAGAAAGAGCACTAACTCAAAATGACTTTAGTGGAAGAAAAAGGACCCTCAGCTTTGTCTGTTCATATCATTACAAAGTGGATCGGGTCCAGACACAATTCATGAAGCTGTCTGTTTGTTTCTCTCACTGTGTTGCTGCCTGTACAGTGTTTTGAGTCCTAAAGGTTTATTGCAACTTAAAGGAAAAGTTCACCTAAAAAAGAAAAGTCATTATACCCACCCTCCATATGCTGATGGATGGAAAATTTGTTCTAAAATGTACAGACACAAAGGAAAATAAACATAAAATGGCTCCATACAGTTTCCAAGTATAGAGTCATAAAGTCTCCAAAAGTGCTGAGAACGAAATTGATTTGAAAAGATGACCAAAAACCCCCTTTGTAGCTGCACTGAGGTGGATACACAACCTTGACCGAGTGTTGGTGTAAATAACTACTTTTCAAATTCATTTTAGAACATGAGGCTTCTATAGATTGTATTTAAGCCTATATGGAGCCATCAGGTATTTAAGAGAAAGCTGTTTTGCAAACTACGACACTACATTTGTGGGGGGAGTAGATAATAACTGAATTTTCATTTTTCATCATCTACTCTCCATGTTAGTTGCTGAGATCTGTGAACAGTGACTCTAATAAGTCATGACAAGAGAAAACAAAAACAAATAGTAAAGAAGGTTTTTGTAATGTGTTAGTTACATACAGTACATGCAGCATTAACAACAAAAATGCATTCACAAATTGCTACAAAGACAAGATTTAAAATGTTGTAAAGAGGAACTGTCGGAATAATACCTTTCTTGACATTAAAGGGATATTCCAGTGTAAATTTAATCCATGGTCTAACACGCCTTGACTCCGAGTATGACCCCCCTTCGAGAGATAAAGTTTGCGGACCGCTAGCTTACATAGTTTTAGCATCCTCAGAAACGACCGCACAACAACAATACACTGCAGCAAATGGATCCAAGTATAAATTGCCATCAAAAAGCCACAAATAATGCTCAGAACGGGGGGGTCGTACTCTGTGTCAAGGTGTGTCAGATTATGAATTAAACACCAGAATATCCCTTTAAGGAAACATAGCTTTAGAAACGTTTGAGAAATGTTCTCACGCCCTTCACCAGGAAATGGAGTCAGATACATCTGAGCCATTTTGAGGACAACTGAGTAATTTTCAAAACTATTTCATATTAAAAAACAATGCTCAGTAAATGACAAAATTGTGAAATAATGTATCTGTCAGTCTAACAGAAACATGCTCCATAGGTGTCAGACAAAGATAGAAAAGCGTAAGTTCAAAATAGGACATATTTTTACAAATTACAATATACAAAAATAGTACTTATATATTACATTATACCATAAAAATACTCCTTCTTGGAAAATATACAGTAAGAATTTCTTAAAGTGTGTTTTTTTAGCTTAAAGATGTACTTGGCAAGATCCCTGGCACTTATTTTTTTTCATCTGCGCCAAACTACTTCCATATGAAACTTCCATTACAAGAAAATGGAAACCAGAGGCATTATGAATTTTTGAAAATGAAAGATGCTTCTTTCAGATGAAAAATTAATTAACCACATTGTGCTACGACTATTTAAATTTATGCATGTTGTAAATAATCCTTGGGGTTGGATGTTTTAGGATGTTAAGGATAGATTTCAATCCAGTCCAGTGAAAAATAAGCAGTTAGTGAAGCTTAGCATAGACATCACCAACTCTTTGACTCAGATAAGTTGCTACAAGTTGAGTCCTCATTTTTTGCGACATTCTTCTTTATTATTGTATGATGAATATAGTTTTTCTATGCAGTATTTCAAATCTGCATTCTGGAAAAAACAAAGCGCTTCAGGGTTCGGACGCTAGTTTTGAAGCATACAGGTATCACTTTCATAGCCAAAAGGCTTTCAGTGAATGGAGATTGTAACAATAAATGATGTCTTTGTTGTTCTTCTTTCCACAGACTGTTCCACAGTGCAGAGACCAGCTCCCCCATTTCTAGCACTGAACTCTGAAGACCCCAGGAACACACATGTCATCTGCTCAGTCTCCACTCCAGGAAAGAGCCTGTCTTTGCATCAGTCCTCATCTGCACCACTGCACTCAGCATCCACAGCAATAAATACAGATCCCCCACTGACTGTTCCTTCAAATGGGGTGGTGGACAGTCCTATCAAGGTGAGCAGGGACCCTAAGAAACCCCCTACCCTTTCCACAACCACGTCATCCACTCTGATGAACCCTGTCGAGAAAACTGGACCATCACAGAGTGCTCAAAACATTGAGACCTACAGAAGCAAACATTCATTCATGGAGCACATGCAAAACCAGAAACAAAACCTAGAAACTCTGACACATAAGAAAAATGACCCAGCAGACTTAAAGTTTGATCGAAGAACAGAGCCTTGTGCTGCAGCATGCGTGTCAACTGGAACCCCTCAAGTCCCTGCAGCTGATATAGCCCAGACCAGGCGAGCACTTTTTAGCAGCACACCAGTAAGGAGAACAAAAAGTGAGGGACATGTTCAAGTGGCTCAGTCAGCAGTACCAGAAGTCTGCACAGATGCTACCATGAACGACCGCCTTTGGAGCAAGTTAGAGCCAGGCAGCCACCGTGACAGCATGTCTTCATCCTCTAGCATTTCTTCCAGCGACACCGTCATTGACCTATCCCTGCCTAACTTGGCCAGGAAGAGCCTCACTAGCCTGCACACAGCTGGCAGCACCTGCGATCCTCCCTGGGTCAACTGCCGTCGCTCAGCATTAGTCTCCTATGATGCCCTGCGAGTCAGCAAGAGTAAATCAAACCCCAATCTTCAACAACATGAGTGCCCCAAAGATGAGCTTAAGCCTCGCCCCTTACAGTTACCCAAGGAAGATACCATGGACTCACCCAGCAGACTGACTCAAAGGAGGCACACATGGAGCAGGCTCTATATGGAAGGGCTCAAACAGTCATCAGCTAGCAGGCCATCCTCTGCAGCTACAACACCAACAACTACAGCTTCCTTGTCCAAAAGCCTTGGGGATCTGACCTCTGATGACATTTCCTGTAATTTTGACAGCAAGTATCGGAGCATCAGCCGGAGCTTCATTGTTAGGCCAACCAGGGAACAGATCCACAAGGGAAGCTCGCTGAAGTCTCGACCATCCAGCAACCTGACTGAGCAACTGAGGAAGCTGACAAATGTGGAGCCCCTGACAGCTAGCGACTTCGCCCATGAAAACAGGCCTAGAGAATCACAGGAGGAGACTGTGGATGAGACCCTGGTACGTAGGACCTCCTCAAGGAGCCAAAGCAGGGTGCGGTACATTGCAAACAGGGCGAAGAAGGCCCAGGAGAGGCAGAGGCTGCAGGGCCTGATCCAGGGCAGAAGTGCAAGCTTCAGCCTCACTGGTAGCATTGGCGATGGCAGTAGTGCTAGCCCCATTGAGGAGCGAGGGAATCCTGAAGGGGCATGTTGCGTGGCCCAGAGTCCGTGCACCAGTCTGGACCTGCTGAGTCAGCTCACACCCCTAGGAACTCCCTCCCCGAGACAGTCCCAGTCATCCCCAGACCCTGAAAACAGTGAAGTCTTTTTCATGCTCAAACTCTAAGAACTGCCTGACTTGGAACTGAGTCAGACAGACACAGCTGGAAACTTTGGAACACACTCCAGTTTTTCTAAAGTAGAAATTCTTTGGAAATAAAGTTGCAGATCTTTACTGATATCTCACAGAAAACTGGTTCACAATGCTGATCATTTCAGTGTCTCACAGAAAACTGTGTTCTGCTATACGTAATCCATAAACGATCAATTCTGTATCTTGTGCAAGATCCATTTTTTAAACTGTGCATTCAGAAAAACATTGTCTTGAAGCTACTGGAGAGCATTTCTTCTAAGAGCAACTACTACAGCTCAGTCAGCTGTTTGCATCACATCTTTGGTAATTGCCAGAATGTATTTAGTGAAAAATACCTGGAGTTTTTATATAGCTGTTTATGTTGAGTGTGACCGCTCTCATGTTTGAGTATTTTTTGGGAACTTGAGCATACAGTAGCAATAGAACATGATTAGAGGGCAGGATTTGAAGTGATCCATACTTTTTATTTTTACTTTACTATAATTGTAATGGCATACTTTAACTGAGCACAAATTTAGATGCATTCATCCATCTGCTAGCAATACTCTGAAAATGATGGCATGGTACCATGTTGAATATAATGTACAGTTTGATTCTGAAAATTGAGGCTTATCTCATGTCTTTGCTAAAAAAAAGGAAGGAATTACTCCTATAATGCAGATCAAAAAGTCTTCATTTTTAGTATTTTTGTGTATTGGTCCCATTGTAATTTGACTGAGCTGCCAATATTTTGCAAACCTCTCTAATCTGTGGCATGTCAAAGCACTTTGATCCTGTACATTAAAGCAGTGGTGGACTACTCCACAGCAAGTTTAGTCCTTTTTAAGTTGACTGCATGTCTTTTATGTACTGTGATGTTATTTTACATAGACTTTTTATATTTAGATTTGTTAATATTCCAAACTTATGTTTCGTATAATCTGACGTTGGTCACAACAGCATCATGCCTGAAACCCTGTGTTCTCATTGGTTCATGATATTAATACAAGATGGAACTGATCCGTAATGAAGCACGTTTATTTGTTGGCCTGCTGTATTGTTTGCACTGCAATGCCAGTTCTTTGTGCAAAATTTGAGGGACAATATTTAATTCAAACATTGTGTAATTATGACTTGAATAAATCTCAAATGAATATTATTGAAATCTTAAGAGCTCATTTATTTCATTTGCACTCAATCTATCAACAGCTGCTTGGGCTCACAGACACAGAGGAGTTGTTAACTTACCAGTTAAACTGAGCCTTATACAAGCTGACATGTGAAAGCCCTTGGTTTTGGTGTTGGCAGGGGCCGCTTGCAGCTCTAATTATGGACTCTGTTGGAGTCTGTGTTTACCAGCCATCACCTTTCTCAACCTCTCTGGCAACCACCCCCAGACCTCCTGCAGGAAGGCAGAATGTTCCAGAGCAAAAACTTGAAGCTACAAGAGAAAAATATCTTTTTTGTGCTGCTTAACAAACATGATTGGACTTCTTTTGGTCATTTTACTCCATACTTTGCCCATTCCTGTTTCTGATTTCACGGTTGTCCTTTATTTCTCCTGATTTATGACAAGTTACCACAACCCATTCTGGCACTGTACAGTGTATTGTCTGTTGTTGCAACTAGTTAGTAAGAAATGGAGACTAGAAAGACATCTCAGATGACGTGTTTTTCATTAGAAGTTATAAAGGAAAGGAGCATGTGTTTTGTAAAATCTGCTACGTCAATTTTTCTGTTGTTCACAGGGGTCACACCGACGTTAATCACAGACAGGAGGCAGTGGAGTGCACAGATTCTCTAGGAGGCCCAAAACAATTATTAAAGAATTCAAAGTATTTAACATAATAAATGATGTTGTGTTGCCCCTGCTATTTTTTAAATTTTGCTCCAAATCTGTGAGTTTAGCAGGAAACGTCAGGCCTTGTGTCATACAATCACAGCTGTTTGCAATCAAAGTGATGAGCTTTGTAACAGTTCGTCAGATTTGCCGTTGAAACTGGTGATGTACATTACATTCTAAAACCAGCAACTTCACAAGCTTGGTGCTAACTCATAAGCATAAACCGCACTTCACTGAGACCTGACATAAACTAAGTCAAACTCACCAGTACTGTCTTAATTTGTCTTTCCTCGGTCACAGCTTGGTCAAAATAAATCATCAATTCCTAGAGTAAAAAATGTCTAATTATTCCAGCTCTACGTAGCTTTTTCTCCAGTTACTGATGTGTGACTTTCTTGCTCCTCTCACGCTGCATACCTCTTGTATGGCTCATCCAGCAGTTATGCTGCCCTCTATAGTTTCAGAGCAGCCTTCCAGATCTTGGCCATTTCTTATAAATAACACCTCAGAAAGTCAGCAGAATGTAGAGAACCATGTCTTTGAAACTCTTTTTAGGGGATGACCCCCAGACCTTTGTTTTGGTTTCAAAATCTTCCCTGTTTTTGAGGTCTCAAGATTTCACTGATACTAATTCAGGTTGTGTAAATTCCCCAAAAATGCTTAATCAATCAGTGTTTCCTTTGGAACTAAGATCTTGGCAAAACTGCCATGCCTTTGTAACATGATATGCACTTTGGGACACAAGACATGCATAAGACTTGCTAGTCGGCAGTTCGATGGTTGTGTGCAGAACAATGTAGTGAGGAATTATACAGGGGAGGAGACAGGAACACAGATGCAGCAGAGTAAACCCATGACTATTTGGCAGAGGTATTGGGGGGATAAAGTTCAGGAGACATAAATGTTGCTACACTTGTTCAATGGATTGCATTGAAACCTAATATATTGGTAACAATAGGAGGATTTCCATGTATACTTTTGAGAAATCTAATGCAAATGTTTGTTGGATTCTGGGTCACTGATCAATTCCACAATACAAAGAATTAGACATGCGAGGAACCCTCAAGTACTTGAAACCCTAACCCTCAGCACAGCACCTCCCTGCTTTCTCAGGACACTGATTTGTCAGTCAAAGGTTTGGCTTTTGTCAAGCCTGTGATTTCCAAAGCTGACAGCCACCTCTGGTGAGCTGTCACACACTGTCAGGCCTCTTCCTCAGCTCTGTAAGACTTTGTGAAGCATGACATTCTCATTTTAGCACCATAGACTCTGTTCCAGCCGGCACACAAACACAAAAGGACAGCTTAATTAGGATTCCAAGAAAACCACAGAGTCCCTCTTAAAGCCGTATTTATCTAGATAGTTTGGCACAGCTTGGCCTCTCAACTGCAACCTCCCAGCTTTGTCTAGCACTTCAGTCCTGGGAGAATGTTTTCTGTCTCAAAGAGTGAATGAAGTCTTTACTTTTAAGATGAAATCACTGTCTGTCTTCAAAAGGTTTGTGCAAATACATCAGTTTGGTTTGTAGGCTTATAGTTAAAACCTGGAGGTTTTTCAAGTCAAAGCAGCTAGGACCAATTTTTGTGCATACCTGCTTGAAAACAAATTGTCCATCTGTAAAGTTACATGTACCCCTCCCCCACCCAACTTCACCTCCCTCTTTCTACTATCTTGTAATATTATCTTATGAAAACAAGTGTAGCAACGATTAGGTCATTACACTTCACTCCTGAACTTTATCCCCTAAAAACCTCTGCCAAATAATCACAAGTTTACTCTGCGTCTGAGCTCTTGTCTCCTCCCTCCCTATGATCCCCTATATAATCCCCCACTACACTGGTCTGCACACAACCCTCCGACTGCCCACTAGCAAGTCTTGTGAATTTCTTACATGTTTTCCTGGAGTTGTGTCTCTCACATAAGTTTTCATTCTGAGTGCATTTTGCGTAACTGAGGTAAGCAAACTTCTTTTATACAACATAGTAAGGCAATTTGTGTGTGTAAACAGGTTTCAACACTAAGTGTCACATGCTCTTGGTTGGATCGCACCTGAAACTGAGACAGATAATCTCGTTGAGACTTATGTATTAATCAGTGCCATTTTCAGGGCTTTGGAAACATGAAAGGCTGCATGTCTTTGGTCATCTGTCTGGCAGCCCTCACTGCTTGTAGCATCACTGCAGGTAAGGATAATGCAAAAAAACCTCACAACTGCAGCACACGTGGTTGAACGTGGATAAATACTTCACATTGAGGGTTGTCACGATTCATGTTTTTGTTGCAGAACAAACAAATTTATTTAAAAGCAAACCCTATATCCTTTATGTCATAACTTCATGTCCTCTTGTTTATCTCTCCTCTTACAGGGATAAACATCACATCTCTTACAGCAGCTGTCAGGGCTGCCTATGCTTAAGAGAAAGTTGATATCATATTTCAATTAGAGCCATACCAATATTCAATATACAAGACTGACATCACAAATCAGTCAGTATCAACACATTTTTTTCAATGATTGCTCAAAAAAGGTTATCAATAACTTGTCATTAAGTGCTATCCCTGGTCTGCTTCCGGTATTGCGCTGCCGCTGTTATTGTAGGCACATTGCTGAAACTCTGTATTACCGTTAAAACGGCCCTACCAATGTTTCCAGTGACAGCTACAGCTTCCACACAGACCTACAGAGTGCTGTGGTGGTGCTAAGTTGCTGGACATGCTGGCAGGCAACATGAGAGCACGGTTTTTAGTTGATATGGTGGCATTTTTAATGTTAAATACACCGCATGGTTGCCAGCTTTGTACTTGTGATTCTTGATTCAAGACTTATTGGTGATTATTACATCCTTTGGAATTAACATTGGATACTGTGCACAGTCCAATTTATTTCCTATGCCAACGTTCTGTACCAGTGTGTGACAGCAGGGTCTGTCTATGTGGAAATTAAAGGTCTGGAGCTCAGGGTGGTGGGTGGGCCTTTAACAAGCTCTATTTTCATTTGTACCGTCAAAGAATTATTATTACTTTTCACAAAAATTATGTTTATGTCACTTTAACCTGTTAGTGAATGCCCCCATTTTAAGGTTCTTTTTCCAAAACGACATACCGAAATTAAAAGCATGACAGCTCCCACATCGTTTGAGACTCAGGGATGAAGGTAACACCCTCAAGTTTTTTCTAGAAGTGTAAGTGTGATTCTATGACATACTGATGCAGAGTTACAGAGGTTGGAACACAGGTTTTCGTTTCCGTCCAATTCAAATGTCAATTAACTGACTAAGATATAAGGGTTCAGGTATGTCTGTGGACACAGCAGACACACTTAGGCCATAGCCACAGGTCTTGGGTTTCTTGCTTGTTCGGCACTTGAAGCTAGTTTTGGGTAAAATGACATGGATATTCCCATTCTATGGACTCTTGGCGAACTATGAAAAAAGTGGTATGATGTTGTAGCCGTGGAAAAAGGGAACACTCTGAAGGTATGCAGGCATTCTTGCTTCTTGCAGTAGAGGGCTCTTAATAATGTTGTGTCATGTTGAGTTTAGAAGGCTATTACATGGTCTGGAAATAACTTTTTCCTTTGAGTTTGGGCTTAAAATAATCACAACAGTCTCAGCTTTCCAACAGTGAGTATATACTGTTAAGATCTGATGCTTAAAACTATTGGCAAAGATTTTTACGAAGGGTGTTTGTTTAGTGAAGCGTGTTCCTGTGTTGGAACTGTGTTCCTTAAGGGGTTAACCAGGTGTTTCAGTTGAATCACATCTGTGGGGCTCTATGGATCTTCTCTGTTTTGTTGAAGCTGGTTGTTATTTTATTTTAACAGATTCCATTTTTAAACTAACATTAGCTACTCTGGCTCTCTGTTGGCAGAGCAGAGAGAGGCACTCAGACGAGGCCCTAATGCGCATAAAGTCACATCTTTGGAATGTTGCAGGAAACTAGACCCAAGTCCTTCACAAGAAATCCACAGTTCTGCAGCGTAAAAAAACCTTTAAAATATCGTCCACAAGCTTGTAAAGACAATCAAGTGTGACAGGGAGGGCTACTCTTTTCTTTCATCTGCTCACATATGGCCAATAAAAAAGGAACAATTTTAAGACATTTACATTCAACTTTAAAAAAGCTGGTGATGAACTTATATAAAGTTTTGCATAATTGTTCAATATCAGAATTGATGCCTGGCAATAGGGTTGGGTTATAATGACTTATAGTGTTTCTACTAGCACTTCATTTGACCCAATAGGTGCTTCTATGTCCTGCCTGAAGCGTACAACAACTAACAAGCATCCCTGTAGAGAGGACAACCGTCTCTCTCCTCTATCCTCTCTCACTCCTGGATAAAATCCTGTAGCCAATAAAATTTGAAAAATGACAATATCATTTAGATGGGTTTTCGTAAGCCTACATTTGGAAACTATGCAAGTTTACATAATTTTTCCAGGATGTTGCTTGTTGTATTGCCTGTTTCTTCACCTAAGCACCAAATGTCTTTAACTATTTTCTATCCACAAAGTTTGATTTAAGAAGGAAATATAGCACTAAAGTGTATGTAAGCTTCTTTCACTATCAAGCAAGGGTATTCTGGAAGTATAAAATGTCCCTTTATTAAAGAACGAAAGAAAATAGTGTGCAATATAGAGTGTCAATTTCATGCTCCTTCCGGTGGACCCCATGCAACCTTATTTTGGAAAAATATGTATGATAGTGAATGGAAAGAGACTTTTCGTTGCATGATGGCATGCATGATTTTTCCATCCCGCCTGAATTATGCCATTAATTATCAGTTTTAATTCATAAGTAACGTTTGTGATTTAAAAAGCGAATTTTTCAAGTAATGAAAGTTGCAATTTGTTGCAAACAAAGTAAAATACCAACTAGTTCTGTGTAAATCCGCTCAGTGAAATCACATCTTCTCGCTCAACATACGGCACTGACACGACCAGCGCCTCAGCACAGAAAAATAATTAACAGAGGTGAAAAGTGAAATAAAACTGGCCATACTGACAACTTCAGTTTTGTAAAGGGTAGTTTGTTAGTTCTGCGAGCAAGTTGATATACATGACCAGCTCAACAATGTTTATGTAACAGCTTCTGGTGACCATTTAAGGAGACACTGTAACTAACGTGCCTGTTGGCTGTGTAGTCTCTATAATTATGCAGTTTCACGATCTTATATTTCATTAGCCTGACACACTACTACTTTCTCAAGTTAAAAATTCTATTTTAAATTGACGAACGTTATATATGTGATTTGTGGCACAGTTCAAGCAGGATCAAAACATGATTTGTCTTACTCCTTTAACTACCAGAAAAAAAATTTTCTCACATAAGGTCCCATGGGGCAAACTGGAAAGGGCGTGCTTTTTGCTCTCTACTGGTATCAAATTTGAACTTACTGCAGACTAGATAAGACCAAATGATGTGACCCCATTGTTTTATTGTGTTCCAGCTTCCGGCTCAATTGTAAGCTTATCTCTTAGGCTTATCTCTGCTTACAAAGAGTGTTCAAACTTCTATAACTCAATACCAGCAGCACTTAAACTATTATGACACTTGAGATAGAAACTTATCCTTCAAAAGAGACCAAAATCATACCTGAACTCCAAATAGTTCAAAGCAGCTATTAATTTACTCTGGGTATGCATAGGAAAGGCATTCTGGGGTGATTTTACATACATTTTTAGGAATTATAAGGGGATAAGTGGTATGTTTTGGGACATCCATTCCTCCTCCAGTGCAGGCCTGCCTCTGCAACTGCCTGCAGAGTTAAAGCCAAACTCTGTGCCAGCAGCCCTGGCTGACCTATTAGATGGGGTCACACTCCCAAATCATTCCTCTCATTTGACTCTGGCCCTGCTGGACTGCTGGAGTCCTATCAAAGAACAAAGGGTGTGCCATCCACTGTGGCAGAATCCCATTTCTCACCAGTGGAGGGGCTACCGCCTTGCTGTGGTCCAGAAAGCACTGTGATAAATCAATTAACCATGTGAGGGGAAGACTCTGCAGGCAGGCAGTCAACTGACAGGCATCTCCGCAGATCGCAGGTCCTGCCATCTTCTCTAGAGGAGGCTGATGGGGTGTCATGGGCTTTATATGACCCCACTTTTGTTATTGCATAAAATTATGAAGAATATGCACCCTTGGCACCTCCATTTATCCCCTCTCCTTTCTCTGACTGACCCTGGCAGGGCATGTTAGGGCCTGCTGGACACGCTGTGAATGCCATTGGTCACAGTCAAAGCAAAAAGAAAACAACTCTTAGTGTCATGGGTAGTGTCAAGGGATGGGGTGGGGGGTTCACCCCCTGCTCTAGTTACATGGTGGAAAAGGCCTTGAAAAACACCGTTAGAAAAACATCCTTGATCCCCCCCACAGGGACTCAGTCAACATCTCATTGGACCATGCGACTGTTCCCTCAGTGTGGAACCCTTTCTCCAGGTCTCCTGAAAACAAGCAACAACAAAACTCTCAGTGTCCTCCAGTTTCTGTTCAGCTTATTTATTGCTGTGGCTGAGAGAAAAAAGGCATGATGGGAGCTCAGAACAACAATGTGCTTCATTAGGCTTTCAGAGGATGCCGTTTACATAAGCTTGTAGACATGAAACCAAACTACTAATCAGCCAAAGACCTGGCATAGACTAAATCTTCTCAGCTTTGTGCTAATTTTCTCACTTGTTGACATGCTTCATTACAAGAATCCAAAATTTATTGTGATGCTGTTTTTTTGTATTCCAGATGCCAAGGACTTATCCATCACAACTATAAAGGTATTCTTTCTTTTTGTCTTTTTCTCTACACCAGAACACCAAAGTGGAAGTGGCTTTGTGCAGCTGAGTCATTTTGGCTCAGCAGAACAGTTTTAGTCGTTGTCATTTGGCAATCTTTTCTGTTTTACTGACCAAGTTGAAGTCACTAAAGATAAGTTAAAAAAAGAACAGTCAGACAGTCGCCATAGTGGTACTACTGGTGGTTTGGTCCACATACACTTAAGTATGTGGACAAAAGCACTCAACACAATTTCAAAGTTTCTTGTCTGCACAGATGTCGGTAATGGATGAACCTCCTGGTTCGGGCACAAGCTACAGCTTTCACACGAGGTGACACCAGTGATGCACACAAGATCATTTTGTCAATTTTTAACCACTAAATGCAACAATCTCAGACAACAAGAAGATTTTTCACACTTTCCATGGCTGTTCTCCGCTATATAGTTTCTGTTATATATATATATATGCATTTGTATATATATATATATGCATTTATATATATATATATATATATATGCATTTGTATATATATACTGTATATATCCATCCATCCATCCATCCATCTTCTACCGCTTTATCCGTTACCGGGTCGCGGGGGCAGCTGTCTGAGCAGGGACACCCAGACTTCCCTCACCCCGGACACTTCCTCCAGCTCTTCTGGGAGGATCCCAAGGCGTTCCCAGGCCAGCTGGGTGACATAGTCGCTCCAGCGTGTCCTGGGTCTTCCCCGGGGTCTCCTCCCAGTGGGACATGCCAGGAACACCTCCCGTGGAAGGCGTCCCGGGGGCATCCGAAACAGATGCCCGAGCCACCCCAACTGGCTCCTCTCGATGTGGAGGAGCAGCGGCTCTACTCCGAGCTCCTCCCGGGTGACAGAGCTCCTCACCCTATCTCTAAGGGAGCGCCCTGCCACCCTGCGGAGGAAACTCATTTCAGCCGCTTGTATCCGGGATCTTATTCTTTTGGTCATGACCCAAAGTTCATGACCATAGGTGAGGGTAGGAACGTAGATTGACCGGTAAATCGAAAGCTTCGCCTTTCGGCTCAGCTCTCTCTTCACCACGACAGACCGGTACAACGACCGCATTACTGCGGCCGCCGCACCGATCCGCCTGTCAATCTCACGCTCCATCCTTCCCTCACTCGTGAACAAGACCCCAAGATACTTAAACTCCTCCACCTGAGGCAGTAGCTCTCCCCCAACCCGGAGGGGACAAGCCACCTTTTTCCGGTCGAGAACCATGGCCTCAGATTTGGAGGTGCTGATTCCCATCCATATATATATATATATATATATATATATATATATATATATATATATATATATATATATATATATATATATATATATATATATATATATATATATGCATTTGTATAGCTCACAGCATTTTCATTTACATGTTAAAGCCTCCCCTAGAATCAGGGGGAGGGGGGTCATGGGGGGACAACAACCGAGCAAGGCCCACGTCAATTTCCGACAATTCACAGCAGTTTTCGGTGTTGCTTGCAGATTGCCGTGTGCTGTCGTAAACCTGAACTTCCATGACAATCTACAGTGCCACTTACTGACAAAAATCCCATTTTTCATGCAGTGATATAAAGGGTACACTACCTTTAGATTGTTTCAGGTAAATGTTACTTTAAGACACATTACAGACAAAATATGACTTGATAAGAAGATTATAGCGGTGAAAAAAATATTTTCCTTCAGATACAATTGCATATCCTGTGTATGCGACACTGCAATCTTTAAACAATCGTGCACATCCAGAGATTTTCTCACTCCTAACTCAAAGCATTGCGAAAAGTTAATCTCACCAAAGTTCGAGTCCAGATGTCTACATAAAACCATCAATTTCATTTTGCAATCAACTGAATATCGTTTCTAGTCATCTTCAAAGAATGAACTTGGGTGCTAATTTACTTCCCAGTTCTCAAAATGATCCCTCACATTCTCCATTAAATGAGGTTGTTCATTCTGTTTGCTCAGGATGACCCATACGCCATGAGCAGAGGCCCTGAGCTGGAGGGCTACTGTGTCGACCTGCTCGCTATGCTCTCCAAGAAGCTGGGATTCAAGTACAAACTGCACCTGGTGAAAGACAATCGCTACGGAGCAATGGACTCCAGCGGCAACTGGCAGGGCATGATTGGCGAGATCATCAGAGGGGTAAATCATTGACCATGAAACTGTGCTGGCTCTACTTAAAGGACAAATTCACCCAAAAATTCAAATTCAGTCATTATCCTCTCACCCCATGCCAAGTAAATGTCTGGGGAAGTTTTGTAGTCAACAAAACATTTCTGGACCTTCACAGCGAAACAGAGTTGCAGCATTCTGCTAAACAACAGAAGTAGATGAGGGGGTTTGTTTCAATGCAAAAAGAAAAACAACAGAAAAAAATACAACTTACGTCTCCAAATTTATTTGAAATGACAATATTCACACAGTCTACATGTGGTTGAGCTTGTGTACCCACTTCAGATAGGGTGCATGCTAATGCTTTTAGCTTAGCATCCTATGTGAAGATTTCATCCTGGGAAAACTTGCATAAAAATTGACTTTTCAAATCAATTTGCTGACTCTGTGGCACTGACAACTTGGATTACATGGGATGAGCTGTTTGGAGCCATTTGTGTTTGTTGTTTTAACTTTTTACAAGAAGTCTCCAGCTACCTCAGTTGTCTAGGAGAATGCACCAACTCAGTTTTTACTGTGAAGCTCCAGACTATGTATAACTATGTTATGAAACTTCACCATCTGTATGAGAGTGGATAGAATAATGACTTTTTGGATAAACTTTTCATTTAAATGTGATACCGGGACTGAGTGGCAGATGTGTGATATGTATTATACTGACTGTACTGTGTTTATTTTTTAGATTTTTGGTAGGCTATTCTGAAAGCTGAGCCTGTCTTGTAGTCCCAAAGGTGTCATGACTGAACAGTTTTAAAGCTGACAAGTTACCATGTTTATTTGAATATATGAATATTTTAGTATATTTCTCCTCTGATGAGCATTAAACAGCTCTAAATTGACTGAGTGGATTGTATTACGTAGTTTTGATACGACAAAAGAACGGTCAGTAAAACATCATAGCTGAAATGAATGTCTAAGTATAATCATCCAAAAGTACAAAAATTAGTGATTCATGAAACAATCAGATGAAGAAATGCAGTGAATCATACACTGCCTGGCCAAAAAAAAGGTCACACACCGCCTTTAGCTTTGATTACAGCATGCACTCTCTGTGGCATTGTTTCAAAAAGCTTCTGCAATGTCACAGGATTTATTTCCATCCAGTGTTGCATTCATTTTTTGCCAAGATCTTGTATTGATGATGGGAGAGTTGGACCACTGCACAAAGCCTTCTACAGCACATCCCAAAGATTCTCAATGGGGTAAAGGTCTGGACTCTGTGGTGGTCAATCCATGTGTGAAAATGATGTCTCATGTGCCCTGAACCACTCTTTCACAATCTGAGCCCGATGAATCCTGGCATTGTCATCTTGGAATATGCCCGTGCCATCAGGGAAGAAAAAAATCCATTGGTGGAAGAACGTAGTCATTCAGTATATTCAGGTAGTCAGCTGACCTCATTCTTTGGCCACTTAATGTTGCTGAATCTAGACCTGACCAACTGCAGCCAGCCCAGATCATAGCACTGCCCCCACAGGCTTGTACAGTAGACGCTAGGCATGATGGGTGCATCACTTCATCTGCATCTCTTCTTACCCTGATGCAGCATCACTCTGGAACAGGGTAAATCTGGACTCATCAGATCACATGACCTTCTTCCATTGCTTCAGAGTCCAGTCTTTATGCTCCCTAGCAAACTGAAGCCTTTTTATTTTCAGATTAGCCTCACTGATTATTGGTTTTCTTGAGGCTACACACCTGTTCAGTCCCAATTCATTGAGTTCCCTTCACACTGTGCATGTGGAAATGCTCTACTTTCACTATTAAACATAGCCCTGAGTTCTACTGTTGTTTTTCTATGATTTGATTTCACAAAAGCTTTAAGTGATCACCGATCATGATCAATCAAGATTTTTTTCAGACCACATTTCTTCCTCGAAGATGATGGTTCCCCACTATCCTTCCAGTTTTTCGTTATGCTTTGGACAGCTCTTGTTTCTCTACTTGATGCATGCCAATAGATCACGTAGGACAACCATAGCACATTATAGGGTGTTTGAACAATAGCAGACATCTGAAAGTGCTGATATGATGTTGTTTCGACACATTGCAATGTATTTAATGGCCTCACATTATCTCTGTGTCTTGTGTATGATCCGTGTGCTCATACCCTCCACCAGGAGGCTGACCTGGCAGTGGCCCCGCTGACCCTCACTGCAGTTAGAGAGCAGGTTGTGGATATGACCACCCCCTTCATGCAAACAGGACTCGGCTTCATCTTGCGCAAAGATCTGGCCTCTGAGGAGAGCACCTTCAGTCTTATGTCACCCTTCTCCACTGACATGTGGGTTGGTGTCCTCATCGCATTCCTGCTAACAGGTCTCTGTATGTTCCTCGTCGGTAGGTAAGTGCAAACAAGCCTCCGTAATCTGCCATAATATCTTGTGCAAATGATAAGATCTTTTCACCAAACCACAACCAGCATTGTCTGTAGTAACAGAGCACTTATTGTGTCTATTGTTTATTAAGGTTACTCATGCAGTGTTCATCCGCCCCAAACCGCCAGATTACTTTACAGCACATTAACCTTAAGCTAAGCTAAGCACACCAATTCAGACACTTACCAGAAACTCTGTTTTGCTGCTGCAGTCAGGTTGAACAGGAGTGAAGATATATCCACATTTTAATCCCAGAGGATAAAAGGACCTTGGAGCTCCCCTCCTGTCAGTAAACAGCTCCAGATTAGAGAAAAATCTGTTTTGTATGGCTTTCTGCAACCAATTTTCTCTGGTGTCAGAGTTTAACAGTGCTGGTTTGAAGACCTTTATTTTTCTCTAGGGTCAGTCCCACTGAGTGGGCTGAGCCGGACACAGAGGAACACAACTTCACGTTGCTGCACAGCTTCTGGTACATCACAGGAGCGCTCACTCTTCAAGGTAACACAGCAGTATGCTTAATTGAACTACAGGCACAGAAACACATATGGCTGCTGACTGTCTCTGTTCATAGACTTTCTCACAGACCTTATGAAATGAATGAAATCTCTGACAGATGTTCCATAACACAACTTCATTGTGCAAAACTCAAAGCCAGAACTGCTCCGACCCCAAACTGACCCAAAATGAATATTCTGTCATTAACTACTCACACCAATGCCAATGCAAAGTCAGGTGAAGTTTCATTTTGCACAACACATTTCTAGGGCTTCACAACAAAGCAGCATTTCCAAAATAACTGAAGTTGCTTGGAAAAAAGCAACCAAAAATAATCACATAAAATGTCTCGCAACAACTCGCCCCATGACCCAGGATCCCAAACCCATTCAAAATGTCCTTATATATGCCCCCAACTAACTAAAAATTTTAAAGTTATAGTAGTTACACAATATTATTCTACCAATATATCAAGTATCAAGTAAATTGTCACTATAAACAATCATAACAAGCTTAGTATTGAAGTTTGCTAGCAGCTAGGTAAAGTGAGTACCAGCAGGAAACAACAAAGCATTTTGTCATTTTTTGTGCTGAAGAATCAAGGTCTGGAGTCACCGGGCTTGGATACACTGCACAATCAGGATGGGTTAATTGCAGAGCACCACTTTCACTGTGTTGTATGATATGTGTCCATTGTATGATATGTGATCAAATAAAGATTCTTCCCTTCTTCCCTTCCCTTTCCATCATCACAGTGCTGAGAACAAAATGACTCTGAATGTAGCGTGGTTTCCCAGTTTGTTAAAGCTTAGAGCAATCATTAAATAATGTTATACCCCACACTGGCAATGCCATCATTAACGATAAAACCTCTCTGTTGTTTTAAATTGAGCATGAATTCTAATCTTACTTTTAAAGGAGTGGGTTGACCTGTACTACAGCCTCCTGACTGCTCCCACTGTCCTCTCAGGTGCTGGTCCTCACCCCAAGGCCCTGTCCGGACAGCTAATCAGTGCCATCTGGTGGCTGTTTGCTATACTGCTGCTGGCCTGCTACTTTGGCAACTTCAACTCCGCCTTGCACTCCAGCAACAAACACATCTCCATCATGAGTTTTGAAGACCTTGCTAACCAGGACGTGATTGATTATGGCACAGTCGAGTCTGGATCCACCATGATGTTCTTTAAGGCACAATCAGCATCTTCTAACTAGAGATTATAGTGATCACAGCTGGTTCATAACTTCTGAGAGCACTTCATATAACTGAGTGGGAGACAACATGGTCCAGATATCACTCAGAATACAGTGTTGAAAATTAAAATGTTTTATTTTACATTGTTTTCCCTCCCAGTATTCCAACAATCCCGTGTACCGCCGTATCTACCAGCACATGGAGCGTAAGAAGAGCTATGTGCAAAGCATGGAGGAGGGTGTCCGCCGCACCCAGGAGGGAAACTTCGCCTTCATCGGTGAAGCAGTGTCCTTGGACTTGGCAGTGGCTCGCTACTGTAAATTGACCCGTTCACAGGAAGTCATCGGTATGAGAGGCTACGCCATCGCAGCACCTCTGGGTGAGTGGCTGTGACCTGTCACAATGTTTTCTGTTGTTTTTGATCAAAGAATCACTCACCAGTGGAATTGTTTGGTGTTTCTGAGTGACCTGTCGGTGCAGATTCCTATGTTTACAATGTTTAGTTTTATTGCGGAATTATTGCATCTTTCAAATAAATTCATAATAAGCCCTGTTCAGATCTGTGTTAAATTCTGCCTTTTCTGGTCTGATCACAAGTAGACAGCGTTAAGCACAGGCGTGAACGCCACCACATCAGGCAGAATGGATCACAGGCTGTCTGACCTCCATTTCCAGTGTTTGGACTCTCTTTACCTGCCAATGTTAACAGCAGATCCATGCTAGGACAAAGAATATATTTGACATGTGTTAGTGACTTAACCACAGAAAAACTAATACTCTTGTAATTGAGCAAATTGTTGTAGCCATTTTGAAAAAATCTAATGGAGAGCCTGAAACCAGAGAGTGGGGGCTGTTCTAACAGCAGGACAATGATCATAGGTTTGAGTGAGACTTTCAGCAGCCTCTTTCTTCTATCACACTGCCTCTCCTTGCTTCACCAGGTTCCCCACTGGTCAAAAACCTAACCATCGCCATCCTCCAGCTAAGTGAGTCCGGAGAGCTGACGTACCTGCGAGACAAGTGGTGGGCCAGCAGCTGTATGGGTGCTGACAGGGCCCAAACTTCAGAGGCCCTGCAGCCCAGTGACCTTCGGGGTCTCTTTGTTCTCCTGGGACTGGGATTGGCTGTCGGGCTCCTGTTGGCCCTCATCGAGCTCCTATCCAGGGTTCGCAACCAAGCTAAGGATGGCAAGGTAGGGAATAGTATATCCACCAGAAACCAGTATGGCTGTAGGGATGGGATGTCAGTCCACAGCTTTGGTTCAGACTGAAATATCTTTACAACCATTGCCATGAAACTTTAAGATTCACGTTATCTATTGGATCATTCCAGCTGACTTTGGTGAGCCTTTCTAAAGTCACCTACAAGTTGACATTCATGGCTTTTACCGACATATCTCAACAACTCTTGAACAGAGCAAAAAACTCACTGTGCCTTGGTATCTTTAGGAGGTAACACTTAATTTTACAGGTCAGGAAATGTCATAGTAAGTAGATGGAGATGTCAATAAGCAGTTAATAAATAGCTGGCAATAGCTGATCATGCCATTTCAAGTTCCCTTTAGCAAGCCACTACCTAAGCTGAGCTCATCAGCTTTACTTCCACACGTCAGTAAACTGAGATCATTTTTTAACCAATCAACAATCAGTCTCCCTCCCTCTTTCACACACACACACACACACACACACACACACACACACACACACACACACACACACACACACACACACACACACACACACACACACAGCTGGTTATTGATGATGTAAATGATAACTTTTTTCAACCTGTTCACTTGCTAAAAAATGTCTCTGATTCACTGACCTTGGCAGAAACTAGTTCATTAGTTCATCAGTTCAAATCCAGCTGCAACAACTGTGCTCACTTGAATTTAGTGGCCTGCTGAGGGGAAGTTGAGTGGAATCCAGCTGAAATGTTCCCAGAATTATATTACAGAAATGATCAGCTTTTTATTAACTTCTTATTTGAAAAAAGCTAAATATTATTTAAAATGATGTTGGGGTAACTTGCAATACATTCTGAGGTATGCACTGTGGTATTCGGGGTGGAGGTTCAAACATACTTAAAATGCTTTGTAATTACTGCCTACTTGAATAAAATTATACCTTTGTTGGCTTATTGATCACACAACAAAGTACAACCTGTCTCTTTTCTGGTTTGGATTGTGTGGATTTCAGTGAAATCTGGTGCATGAATTGGATGATGAATAACGTTAGCTTCAATGTTCCCCTGCCAACATGACGTCAAATCTCAAATTGCCTAACACTTTGACACCATTTCTTCTTTCTTCTGTTACAGAAATCGTGCTGCTCAGTGTTGACATCAGAGCTGAGCCGACGGTTTGGCAGTGGAGGGGAGAGCGCAGAGGAAGACAGCTTAGACAAAAACAAAGCCTAAAAGGAACGCTTGCATGTTCACAAGATAGCAACAGAGATGAGTATAAGCTGAGAGCCTCTGTACTGTTCTCTTATACACACTAGCTTTCTGTAATGTCAGTGTTTCTGTAATAACAGCCAGGTGTTCTGAGCTGGTTCTGTGTTCTTTGTACTCTTCCAGAAAAGCTTTGAGACCGCAATGAATATATCAGCTAGCAGCCGCATCATATTAAGCAACAATCCAAGGGACTAATACTAATCACTCTGATTAGTGACTGTTCAGTGTTGTTCTGTGTTATAAGATATCTACATTACATCTCCTATTAACTTACATGTATTTGTTTTTGAATTGTAATAGTTTTATAACAGTTTCTGTTACATATTCCAAATAAATCTTCCAATATCCCAAATGCTCTCTTGTTTCAGAGTATACCTCACAGCTTTATTGTTCATGGTGACAATGTGATTTCGACTTCATCTTAGCGGACCAAAACATGATCAAGACATGTCATATTAGAAATAACAACATTGCTTGAAACTTGAGATCATCTTGTGTTGGGATCAAACCAGCCGTGACACTCGTCAGCATTTTTACATTCCACCCCATGACTGTTAAGTAGTCCCTGCTACATTGTGGATTTTAAGCGGCGATTGCTGAAGCAACATTTGAAGTTCAAGTAAAAAAAGCTCATTGCGCATGAGCGATTCTACCTAACGCTTCCTGATGTTGTAACCTAACATTCAACTACAGGAAAACACTTGGTTTGCCGTACCAAGAAGTACGTCAAAAAGTGTAGTACCAGTTATAGAAGCTGCCGCTGTAAGAGTTAAATGTTGTTTAGTGAAATTCCTTTTCCACAACTCTAGCAACACGTTGGAGTGTTTGATGGATGCCGTAGCGGTCTCTCTACCATCACTGCTTAAAGTTCCTATTATAACATTAGACCACAACAATGTCAGTGAATGAATTTTCACAAAAAAGGAGATATGCATGAAATGGAAGTCCAGACTAAAATACATATGTTTGAAATTTATATTGAAAAGGTGAGGCGAGAGAGCTAAAAGACAAAAGTCTGAAAAGCTCACTCGACCCATGACAATGCACTTCTGAGATGGTCCCCAATTTCAGCTCCTCGGGTTCCCTGTCAAGTCATGCACAGCATCAGGTTTCAACATCTGACCCTGAGGTAAATGGTCTTTTCTGCACTGTACAACTCGTCTGGTGAAAAGTGATGAAATGTTATTGAGGATGAGTGTTGCTGGATGTCTCGGTTTTTAACTTCTACCTGTGTTTTTGACCTATAGCCTCCTTTTTTTCAACATTCTGGCATAAGAAAAGTCTTGCTTCTTTTGCTGTTAGCACTTCCTGTAAACACTCTTCAGAAACCTCAGGTCCAAGTTCAGTTTACATGTACTGTATATGAGCACCTCACATTTGTAAGCATGAAACCACTGGATAGTTTTCACAAGGCATCAGGACCATTTCCAACCATGTTTATGGAATAGGCCAAGTGTCCAGAAGCTCAGATTCCAAATTGGTTTGAAAATACTTTATTTATACACTTTTTTATGATAAAATCTTCACTGTAGCTGCTAAGCTACTGTGTTAGCATGCACCCATCTGTTTATATGAGCTACTGTGCAGGCCATCAAAAACAGCTTCAGATGGTCTGAGTGGATTTCTCTGTTGACACACTGATTCTCATGTGGGTAAGTATGGGCAGAAATTCAGTTAGGATGACTTTATCAAAGCCTTAGATTACTGCTAGTTGTAAGCTCTTTCACACAGTGATGGGATCTGTATGAAGATTTGATTCTGAAAAGAAAGCAAAGCCATTTCAAATAGATCAGTGTTTGAGGAGAGTGAGTAGGGAAAAGGGAATGACCCTCTCTCTCCTATATCCTATCAACACACACCTGGTGTAAAGCTCATATATTCCATAGATATCCTCACAGGCTCCTTTCCAGGCTTACAGCTGGGACACAGTAAATGAGTTGATGATTAACCCTGTTTCCATAAAGTCAAGAAAAAACTGATTCACTCCTCATGCTGTGTAACACCTCTCATTTGAACAGTTGGTTATGTATCTGGTTGACCACTTGGAGGTGCTACTGGATCTGTATTTGTGTGATGATCAGAGGGGTTTCATTCATGCCACTATGATCAGTGATTATTCAGAGGTGCAGTAACACACAGCCTCAATCTGCATCAAGTAGAATCCCAGAAGTCTTCCTGCCCTTAATATCGGCTTTGGAAAACAAGTTTGCTGAACTTTCAGATATATTATGCATATTAGATGGAGCTTTAACTTGATGTAATTCAGAAGCTGTAGAAAATAGAATTAAAGGTGAGCTGTGTATTAGCAGCCAAGCCAAGCAAGGCCACAGCCCAGAGTCATTTAAGGGCCCCATTGGCCCCAGTTCATGTCAGTTTATTTGTAGTCATTTGATAAATTTAAAATCCATTTGGAAATATGCATGACTAAATCACAATGCTAAATGAAATGACTGGGAAGTTAGGTAAAGTTGTATAGACCACAAAACATTTCTAAAGCTTCACAGCAAAATGGCAAACAACTAAAGTAGATGAATAGGGACTTTTCAAACCTAAAAAAAAAAAAAAAAAACTAAACAAAGTGGCTCCACGCAGCTTGTCTGGTGTAAACCAAGTCTGTGGGAGCCCCGAATCCCACATTTATTTGAATAGTTGTTATTTATACCCTCCATGCAGTGGAGCTTGCTCACCCACTTAAGACTGGGCGCATGCTAATCCTTTTATTTTAGCAGCTACAGTGAAGATTTTGGTTTGAAAAGGGTCCAAATAACATCTTTCAAATCAATTTGGGATCTTGGGGATTCTGGAGAACTGGATTGTGTCAGACAAGCTGTATGGATCCATTTTAAGTTTACCTCTGCCAAGAAGGTTATGTGATCACCCATGTCCATTTGTTGCTCGGTTGTCAAGAGGATTACACATAATCTACCAGACGCATTCCCCAAACTTGGAACTTAGATGGAGGAAGGGTCTTAGCCCAGAATAGACCCCAATAAAGCTCGATGTGGATCCTGTATGATTTTACTACTTCGTTGGGAGCTCAGCTCCAATTGGCTGCAGCATAACTCAAACTCAGCTGTGTACTATGGGTTGGTTTGGCCAATTATTGGAATCAGTGAGTTTTTAATTTCATTGGTTATAAATTAATTTAAAAATGCACTATATTGACTCTGATGCAACATGCAATTCATAAAGTAACTAGCAACTAAAGTTATCAAATAAATGAAGTGGAAAATTTGGAGTGGAAGGATAAAGTGACAACAAGAACACACACTTGTTACTTTAAATCCCTCAAAATCAAAATTGTACTTATTACAAATTGGACTAATTACATTAGTTGATGAAACGTACAGTCAAGCCCGAAATTATTCATGCCAGCATGTCCTCACTGGTATTTTTGCCCATTCGTCTGTAGCGATGAGCTCCAACTCTTTCAGGTTGGAGGGTCTCTGTGCCATCACCCTGATCTTTAGCTCCCCCCACAGATTCTTCATTGGATTCAAGTCAGGACTCTGGCTGGGCCACTGCAAAACGTTAATGTTTTTGTCCTCTAACCATTTCTTCACCACTTTTGCTGTGTGTTTTGGGTAGCTGTCGTGCTGAAATGTCCACTGGTGCACAAGGCCAAGTTTCTCTGCAGACTGCCTGAACACCCCCCAAAGCATTAGGTTCCCACCACCATGTTTGACAGTGGGGATGGTGTTCTTAGGGTTGAAAACTTCTCCTTTTTTACGCCAAATGAAGGATACAACATTGTGGCCAAGCAATTCAATTTTTGTTTCATCTGACCATACAAGAGAAGACCAGAAGTTTTCCTCTTTGTCCAGATGAGCATTTGCAAAGGCCATGTGGGCTTTTGTGTGCCTGATCTGGAGAAGTGGCCTGTGTCCGTGGAACCCAACAGTGTGCAGTGTCCATTGGACTGTCTGCCTTGAGACGTTGCCACCAGCAGAGCCCAGATTTACCAGGTTGGCCTTGGTGGTGATCCTTGGATTCTTTTTCTTATCCTCCTGGCCAGCATAGGTGTCACTTTTGGCTTCCGACTACATCCTCTGAGATTTTCCACAGTGTGGAACGTCTTGTATTTTTTAATAATACAGCACTGTAGCCACTGAACTTGAAAACATTTAGATAAGGCCTTATAGCCCTTTCCTGACTTGTGAGCAGCCACAGGTCATCAGTGAGCCCCTTTGTGATAGCCATGACTGTCCACAAAACAACTGCAGAGAGCTGCTGTTTTTCACCTGTTGAGTTGATTAAAACAGCTGTTCCCGATGAATCAGGGTAATTGAGATGCTTTAGAACAGCTTGGACTATTTGGAATGGTATAAAACTTTAAAAACTTGGAATGGTATAAAGCTGAGAAATATTTTTTTTCCACAATGATGCCTATTGTACATCATCTTATTGTCTAACATTTTTCTGAAGGCAGTTTTGCCCAAAGCCATGACACATGCAATACCAAACAAAACACACATTATCATATTATATTAGTTGGTAAACTAATAGGTGACCAAAATGCGGTTGGATCAGAATTACAGCTCTCTACATTCTTGGAACCTCAGGACATCAACAGCATTCCTGCACTTGCTGTGTGTCATATGGGATCTATGAGTATGTTCATTTGTAAAAATGTCCTCCGGCTGTGTGAAATGCCCTGCACTTGAACCTGCTAATCAGCTTCAGGACTCATTGATTCAGCACTGGCGGGAGAAGCTGACGGCTGAGGCTGAGAAGGCAGGGGGTAGAGGCATGAGGGAGACACAGAGAGGTAGGAAGAAGACCAGTATTGATTGGGTGGCAGGCAGATCCTGACAGCTGCACTAAGCTAGCACGCACTTCCCTCAGCCACAGTCTGCAGCTTGGCCGACAGGGAAGTGCCTAAGAAGATTAAATTGTAAATCCCACAGATAACCTGCCTGTCGACTGTCAAGTCAAGACCATTGAAACTGCTGAAAGACAACATGAAGACTAACATTTTAGCTGTTAGCTAGCTAACAACAATAGTTTGCTAAATAATTCAGAGCAGTCATTAATGGTTGTCCTCTCCTTTGTACTGACTAAGTCCCGACAGCATGCAGATTGATTTTATTTTTGTATTTATTTTCATTTGGGTTGCATCTCCACATTGATTAAAGTCTATTTAAATTCAAATTGTTGGTTAATCTTGGTTTTACTGAACAGATAGTAGCACTTTTTTATTGTGCAACAGAGCTCTGGCTAATTTTAACATGGATTTTATTTAAAATCTTGTTTTGCTAAATGATATGTCTGATTGCAACACATTTTAGAATAAATGAATCCTTGATAGTGTTCATTATTTGAGTCAAGATGTGTAGGACTATATCAGTGATTTACACTTATGGAGATGAATTACATCTTAATTTCAAATAACAGCACAAAGCATATGATACAGAATGGCAATTTTTGAATGATATGAATGAATAAATATAAAGCACACAGTACAGTAACCTCTCACTCTTTTTCGCTCTTAGCGCTGGCCTAGATTCTTCTCAGCCCATCCTCTGCCTGTACTGTAGCCGTAGGCCTGTCGATGCGATGAGAATTAGAAATTCTAATGGACGTGTCACCACTTTGAACTGAGGACTTGAAGAGCTTTGAGTCTGGCACTCCCTTGGATATGCCAGGCGAAGTCTGTGCATTGATCCCTCTGAATTTGTTTGACTTTGACAGTCTCTTTCTTTTAACTCTCCCCATCACTCTCTCCCTTCGCTCCATTCATTTTCTCACTGGCCGGCTCATTCTCTTTCTTCTTCTCTACTTTCTGCAGATGTGAACGCATGCAAGCACACACGCGTGCACGCACGCACAAGGCTTGCATACAATACAAGTAATGTGCAGACTTCATCAGTTTTACTGAGGTACAGCTCTCATTTAGTCACTTAGAGAGGGTGCCTCCTGCTTTTCAATGGACTCTCTTTAACCCCAAACTCCTTAATGGCCATAAAGTCAGTGCTTCATAGCTCAATGACTTTTGAAGTACACATTTGATATTGCAATGAATTGTATGTTCTGTGTTAGATCGCCACAAGTGATGAGTAGAGATAATAATAAGTAGCTTTATATCTCCTGACAAAGAATTCCCACAGGGAGATCAGAGGGCAGTTCTGAAAAGATTAAGGGATGTGGTCAAGGACATTTCAGCACAGTGCTGCTTTTAAAGCACCAGGGCTAAGACCAGATACTTAAGACTGAAGGGTGTGCTTGAAACAAATAAGTTCATACAGCACGTTGTCCAACCACATCTGAGGGCACAAGTGCTTATTTATATCTTTTACAAACAGCCATATCAAAAGGCAGGGATGTACCATATACTTATCGTCATAGAGGAGGATGAGATGCAGGATTTGTACATTTTCAACATATTCTAACCTGCGACCGCCTCAAGAAATTATAGATACATGGTGAAACCAGAATTTTGGTTGAATTCATGAAAGAAATTATCTGAAAACATCATCAAAAAAGGAAAAAATAACATTATTACAGCTAGATGTCTATGTACTGTGTTGCAAGTAAGCTAGCATGCTACCAGCTAACCAAAGCCCATCCTGTCTCATTATGGCCCTTGGAGCTGTCTGGACTACTCACTGCACGGCTAGCTGAGCTAACTACCTTAGGTCAGCTACCGTTGGCACCAATTAGCGGTTTCTCTGCTGATTTGTTGGCCCCCATTAGACCCCATAGCGCCCCAGAGTGCCCACTTTATGTTTCACTGTAATGCCCGTCATTTTTCCCAGTGTATCAAAACACACAAAATGTTATCCTGAATGCTGTATTTAAGACACATCAAGTTGTCATCAACAAATGGAACTGGACATTGTATCATTGACAACCAGTTGACAATTGTGTTTGAAATAAAACCATAAATGTATTTTTAAATCGACGGTTGCTTACAAGTGGCTAAACAAGTCTAAATGAGAGGTTATCTGGGTCATTTTAAGTCACTATGCGGAAGGAGACTCATCTAGTCACTAGTCCGTCTTTACAGGCAGACTTATCACAATCCAGCTAAGTCTAATTTTACAACTTGTAAATTGATCCATTTAAAGTAGAGTCTGTTTATTATAGTCTAACAGGAAGCTTAATGGTGGCGAAGTCGTTAGAGTCATGTGAATGCAATGAAGTTTGTTTGTATCGCAATGTTTTCCTCTGGCAATTTCATTTACACTTCAAAAATCCTAAAAACGGTGTTTGTCTGTGAAGATTATCCTGCTGAACATAACACATAAGCATCATAAACTTGTGTTTTTCACACAGCTTATTTTCTGCAATAACTGGAAAACCCCACAGGCCTTATGTAAAGGGAACTTCTGGGTCAGCCTACAAAACTACGTAATCCCTGCATCCTCTCAGTAACTCTGACAAAAATTCAAATGAGCCAGTTTCGAAAATGTTGAACTGCAGTTAACGTCTTGTGCCATCTCCTCTCCCCTTTGTGTCTCAGCTCCAGACAGCACTGAAACAACTTGTGGAGTGACAGTGACCAGACAAAGAGGATCCACAGCTGCACCGGTATCTACTGGATGACAATAAAGTATAAATGATGAAGGCTGCGTGATGAATGTCAATGCATTTGTGTTACTTACCCTGGAAACCTTATTTTTACTAGAAACTACTGTTGCCATGACAACCACTGCCCTCAAAACAACTACTACTCTTCATCCAGTGATCTGCTTCACCAACAAGGGTATTCATTAATGATTTAACAGTGAGTGCTGGGTTACAGCACAAGGTCAGTGCTCTCCTTCCTCCTCCAATATGTTTTCTACTGTGTCCCTCTGTAGATTTAAAGGGTAATTTTATCCAAATCACAATAAATTGTATAGTATCCCTAAAGTTAACCAGCCTCAGTAATTACTGTACAAGAGAATAAATATTTTGTTAAAACGCTAAACTTTATTAGGTTCATCATTGATATGCATGGAACATAATTTACATATTATTATGCCATTGCTTGCTAGGTGATGTCTAATGTACAATCAATCAATCAACCAATCAACCAATCAATCAATCAATCAAGGCTTTATTTTCTATTTGTACTTTTACTCTATTTTATGTTGCTAAAATAAATGACAATAAAAAGGATTCTGATTCTGATTACTGTGATTTTGTTGTACTAACAAAGCAGCACATCAAAAATGAGATTATGTTTCTCTAGGATCAATAACAGAAGACACAATAAATAACACAATATATATAAATATGACAAATTTAAAACTAAAACTATGACTAGGGGCTTATGAAGCGTAGTGGTGCATATGCGCCAGATCAGCAGCTCATCAATCTAACAGCTTGTGGAAGGAAGCTGTTGATAAGTCTGTTAGTTTGACCTTTACGACTCCATAACCGTTTTCCTGATGGGAGCAGTTCAAAGAACGTTTGGAGAGGGTGGGAGGGGTCCCTGATGATGTTCAACACCCTGCTCCTGCAGCGGCTTTGGAAGAGTTCTTGGACAGAGGGGAGGGAAACTCTGATGACCCTCTCAGCTCGTCTAACTATTCTCTGCAGGGCTTTTTCGTCTGACATACTGCAGCTGGAGTACCATGTCAAGATACAATAAGTTAGAACACTGTAGAAAGTCCTGAGGATGCTGATGGGGAGAGAGGCTTGTTTCAGCATCCTCAGGAAGTACAGTCTCTGCTGGGCCCGTTTTTTGATCCCTGAGGTGTTCTTACTTAGCTTAGGTCCTTTTGAGATCTGCACTCCGAGGAACTTGATATTCTCCGCATCCGGCCCGCTGGCCGCATATTTGCGGCCCCTGAACTATTATTCCCGCACAATGTACTTTAGTTGGGTCGGCACGTGTATAGCGGGACTTGTCTTCATGCCATCATGTTCTCTCCTCTGGTTTGAAAGTCAATAACTTGCTTGAACTTGGGAATAACAGCCTTTAAACTTGTGTGGTTGAAATCTCCTGCCACTACTGCAAAGCTGTCCGGGTGTTTAGTCAGGAGCTCACTGATGACATTATATAGCCCTCCAAGTGCCTTGTTAGCTGGTTGGGGTGAATAAACACAAATGATCCCTCAGTCAAACTCACTTATGGATTACTTTGGGTTTGAATATGTTGGGAAAAAAAATTGACAATGTAAGAATACAACTCAACAAACTAACAAAGGTTTGGTTATTTTTAGTCATTTAATGCAGACTTCTGACATATCATACCTCCAGTGCACCTGGTTTTCAACTACCACACCACAAGTGGTGCAGGTAGGCAGCAACACTTCATCCATCCGCACCATCAACATCGGAGCTCCCCACTGTACTCCCTGTTCACCTATCCATGTGTGGCCACGTCTGATTCTGATCAACAGGGCCCAGTGTGGGCAGCTTCAGAGACCAGAGTCAGTGCATTTACATGACACTCAAGAAAACCGAATAACTAGGTTAGTTTGACTATTATCGGATTTTTAAGATGCATGTATACACCTTAGTCTGACTAAAATCAGACCGGATCGGATTTCTCATAGTTGGATTAAAACACCTATATTATTTAATTGATAGTCGCATTACTCATGCATATACACTTTACATCGGATCGGATCAGATTTTGCGTTCTGTGTAGGCTCAAAACATTTTTCCTGGGGCCATGAGCTGGAAGTAGAAGGACGGCGGCGGCAGCAACTTTCCTCTGACATAACCGCAACCAAGAGCACCATTGTGCATCTAGTTTGTGTAATTATCATGTACGCCCTATATGAAATGTACAAAGATGTAGCTTCTCCTCGCTCTTCGTACGGCATTGTTCTCGAATGCCGAGGCAGCTGGTGACGTAAAGAGGTCAGCCGGAGGTGGCTCTATTACCACTAGTTGAAATGGGTACAGCGCCACCTAGCGTACCGGGGGATGACATGCTTCGGCCAGTACTTCGATTTTCTCACCAGCATGTATACTCAGAGAGCTGCAATTGTCTGACTGAGTAGCATACTTGAACTATGACTGTAATCCAACTAAGCTGTGCATGTAAACGCACTGACTGTCTGCATTACAGGAGACTTTTTATACCTGCACCACAGAAAGCATCCTGACAGGCAGCATCACTATCTGGTTTAGGAGAATCACCAAGAGGGACTGGCTCTGCAGAGGATGTTGCAGTCAGCAAAACACCCCATCAGATGTAAACTCTCAGCACTACAAGACATTTATACCAGGAGGTACAAGAAGAGGGCTGAGAGGATCGTAACTAGTGCTAATCAAGAGATTTTAAAAAATGAGAAATTTATTAATTATGATCTGTAATTAATTGATCTAATTAATCTCTTTTTTAATCTCACCTACAAATTGCTGAGAAAAGCAATCACTACTAGTAGGCTACAGATGACATAGCAGCTATGCTGACCTCATGCTTATTATTTCTTCCTCTTCAGCCAGTCGCTGCCCTTTTCTTTTGCACTTTGTGGTCTGCGAGGATAAACAGTCTCTCACAAGGTACGGCGGTTGCTGGGGAGGCCAGGCACTTGCTTTTCATAGGCTCCTGAGTGAGCATACCACTATTGCAGTGGACAGTTATCAATACTGATGCTTGGCTCTGCACTGTAGCGCTGCAGCTCTCCAGACTCCATTGCATCTTTGTCTGAGTCAGAGACGGACCCCAGCAGGAGAGCGCTCCTCCTCTTCTCCTGAGCTGGTTCATCATCCTCACTGGAGGGCTGGAGAGTAGCTGCTCATCTGGGCTCTGCTGCTTGGAGCATGTTCTCCAGACTTGTCCACGCCTGAATGAATAAATGAATGAATGAGTGAGTGAATGGATGAATGGATGAATGGATGAATGGATGAATGGATGAATGGATGAATGAATGAGTGAGTGAATGGATGAATGAATGAATGAATGAATGAATGGATGGATGAATGAATGAATGAATGAATGAATGAATGAATGAATGAATGAATGAATGAGTGCATGGATGAATGAATAGATGGATAGATGGACAGGTGGATGAATGAATGATACTAAGTGCAGTAGGCCTTTTTTATTTCATTTTTGTTTTATTTTGTGAAGCACTTTGTGTTGCATTTCTTACGTGTGAAAAGTGCTATATAAATAGTCTGATTTGATAAATTGGACTCTTAGAGTCTTTCCCTATTCCCTCTTTTGTCTTGGATGACATTTAAAATCCTTGAAAAGTGGATCCAGTGCTGTGGCCACCTTGAAACATGTCTCGTTGGCAACAGCTTGCCGTGCCTCTGGAAGGCACTCTTGAACTTCCCCTCGTAGGCTGGATCATCATCAGTGATGTCTATGACATGGTCCAGGCGAAAAGCAGGCAGCACTACTGAGCAATAGACGTAGGCCTCACCACCCAGCAGCTCAGTCACATACCTGCACAGATGGATAAGTTTGAAAAATAAACTTAGCTGGATATTTAATTTAAGTGTAACTGACTTCCAACTGAATTGTCCTTAGAAATAACTACTTAATGTTCATTCATTTTTGGATTACATATGTGACAGTAGTTTATTTCATTAAAATGGACAGGTGTTTATTTGGGCTTACCTGCGTGGTTCAAGCAGGACCTCCAGCCTCTGCAGTTTTCCCCAGTCAGCTTCGGTTGGCATGACCAATCTGTGGTTGTTCTGTTGGTCCAACGTAGCCTGGACAGCCTCTCGGTTGCGAGAAACCGCTAATTGGTGCCAACGGTAGCTGACCTAAGGTAGTTAGCTCAGCTAGCCGTGCAGTGAGTCACTTTGCTTGTACACCGCAAACCCACTGCTATCAAGGCAGACTGTGATGGTCGTCTGGAGAATGTGAGCATTGTAAGCGATGTGCTCATATGGAAAGGCTCTCATAGCAGCCAGCATGTTTGCTGTGCTGTCTGTACCAATGATGGATATCTTGTTTTCAATTCCCCAGTCATTTGCCAACTTGAGGAACTGTTCGGAGCATTTATCAGCAGAGTGCCTGGTTTCTGTTTTCATGATGGTCAGTGCAAACGAGTTGAGGTTCCATTCACCATCAATAAAGTGTCCGGTAACCCCCAAATAGCTGTGGTTGCCAGCTGAGGTCCAGTGATCTCCGGTTATAGCAACAAAGTTAGGCGAATCCTCCACCAAAATCTCAAGTTTGTTTTTCTTTTCGCCGTCGTACATATTGCTGATTTTGGTTGTCACTGTAGTCCTGCACGATGGTCACTGGACGCAGTTTGCAACACCTCTGTTAACCCCTCGTCTTCCACTATGTTTATAGGCCTGCAGTTCATCACTATCGACTTGGCAAGAACAGGGTGTTCTCCTTGAGTTTACTTTTGCAAAGAGCTATGGCTCGCTAAATTGCTAACATTTTTGCTGCTAACTTTAGCTGTGGCTGCACTCGCGATTGGGTGCTTTGTGTTGATGTACTAGGCTAAACTTGAGCTGCTTTGGTGGTAAGCAAACTCCTTCTTATGAAGAAGGCACATCACTCTATATTTATCAATGGTGCCGTCGGGGCATTTGTGAAATGTAATTTTCCCATTCATTGGACCGACAACTCTCACATGCTCCTCCATTTTCACATCTCCTCTCCATGACTCACTGCTCCTCACCTTGCCCTCCCAACTACAATGGGAGCCTATCAGCTTATGCTAAACCATCCCAAACACAATCACAGCCAATCAACGTCTACTTCGGGGTGTGACTGACCATTGTTTTCCACCCCCAACAACTCAAGCACAAGAAGCCCAACGCATAAAAACGGGTTTTATAAAAAGACAACTCACATACAGAAACAGTAAAGTTAGAGATTAAAAATTAGATTAACACGATTAAAAACCATAACACACTAAATATGACTGTAATTAATTAATCACAATTAACGCGAAATTTGACACCCCTAATCACAACCACCCAAACAACAAATTCTCTCTGCTGCTGTTATTAGGTAGTACCTCTGCCTGGAGGCCAAGACAGAGAGGATGAGGAGCTGTTGCTTGTCTCAGGCCATTTGGGTCCTGAACCAGTAACTTTACACACACAAAGAACCTACAATACGTACATCACTGTTTGGCTTGTTTTCACTAACGATGTGTTATACCCAGCAGCCAGCAGCCTGGTCAGTGGCACTATAAGCATCTAAATTTGATGTTGCACTGTAGTTACCTTGCGTAACTTCCTCTAGTGCATTAGTAAAAAGAGCGAGACAAGTCTCAGACAGAGGGTGGTCACAGTGGTTGGATGGGGGGTTTCAAGTCCCAAGTGTCTTGATTGATTTGTTATGTTACATTTGTAATTTGTTGTGATGTTGATTTCAATTATATGCTTGTTAAAGATGTTCTGGGGCTATCCTCCTAAGAATTTCACTGTATGTTGGACTGTGTCTCACATTGTCTCACAAACTAGACATTATTCTTATTAGCCATCTTCAAGGGAAATTCAAACTCAGAATTTTAATATTTACAATATTAATGAGGTAATAATACAAACTCAGAAATAAGTATTTTTCCCTTGAGTGAATAAACAAGCTCTTCTCATAGGAAAATAAGGTCCCAGAACACTGTTTGAAGCTAGAAATGTGGCATGGTCCGCCACACACAAAGTAAAACAGTGTCAGTTGTGCTGTCCTTTAAGGTCAGTTTGTTTATTCAGTCTATTCAATGACGAAACCAAAGATAGTTTGATTATTTAGTTTATTTAGCATAACAGTTTCTCATTAAAATGTCTTTCCTCAAAACTACAGAGTGCACCTTTAAATGTTAAGTTTTGCTGTTCAGCTCAACAGTTCATTCCCGACCTTATAACAGCAGCTAATGAAACAATCTCACATTCAACTTACTCACTTAAACTTTAGTTTTTAAATGTATCACAACACAGATGGATGTCTTGGACTCAAGGAAGTCTCGACCACATTGGTTCAAAAGTTGAGCTTGAAGATCATCTGTTGATGAGGACAACGTGACATTCAAAGTGCATAAGTGGAATCTGACTTGAGATTGTTTGATCAAATTATATCTTGCATTTCAGGATTAAGCTCTTCCGCTACCCATGACAAACTTTCCTTCACCCGTTCAGCACATTTTCCAACTTCCACCAAGATTCATGAAACATTTACTTGAAGTTTTTATTTTTGCTCAATTTAGAGTTTGTGAAACATATGGCAAGAAAAGACCAAATCTCTAGTCGAGGATGCAGACTCGCACATGTTGCTACATGCTCTTTGGCCTCTCTGCTGTTAATACACATGTCCAGGAGAGGCCCATTTGCTCCTTTCTTCAAAAAAAGACAACGATGAGGAGGCACTGTTTGTTGTCAGAGTCCCTTGTGGAAGACTGTGACAGTCTGGGGGGGATCCTGCTGACACCTGGGGCACCCCATGGGGGTAACCCTGGGACCCCCTAGACCCCCTGCCTTAATTATTGATGTCTGCAGATGTGCCTGCCTGCATGATATTGGCGTCCACTTGAGAAGCCCCTTGCAGTGCCCCTCTATAAATCACACATTGAACTGAGCCTTCCATGTGTGTATGTATTTTCAAGACTGTGTGTTTGGGCCTGTTTGTGTGTCTATATACGCTTTGTGTGTGTACATACACTCCTTGAGGAGCTCCACTTTGCATTATTGATGGCCCTCAGGGAGGGATGAAAGTGTGAATAGTAGCAGCAGAGGGAGGGGGAGGAGGATGGGGTGTAGGAGGTGGGAGCGGCTGGAGACAGACATCAGAATGCCTGGATGCATTAGGCAGGCCTACTATGCATTGACATCCACATCCAAGGACACTTATTGGTTCCTATAGAATTCATCTCTGACAGGTGAAGACCCTGGTCAGGTCAGAGGAGCAGGGGGTTAAACAGGAGGAGGATGCAGCAGGGCTCTGGGTGTGCACTTATGTGACATCTGTTTGGCAGGTTGTGGAGGAATTGGTGGTGATGGAATAGGGTTAGACTGAAGGAGAAGATACTTTACTTACTTCTAGCTATGATGTGGTCTACCAAAATCACAGCTTCTGAGTAGCCAAAGAGAAGCATCTAAATAAATGAGAAGGAAACATAAATGCAGATTCTTCCAAACATGAATGAATTGTTTGATGTGTAATATAACAATGTGTCACCAGGTCTCAACCCAGCTAAGAGATTTTTAACAGGTATATAGATGTCCTCACATATATATAGGGATGGATATTGTTGGGATTTTATTGATACCAATACTGGTACCAATACTCCTTATTGGTACGATACTTATCGATACTCTTATCAATACTACAACATGTAATTTTGTGTAAAAAAAATAAAATAAATGAAGACTTTACAAGATGTTAAAAGAGTCAACCTTCTTTTTAGTACCACAAGGTAATAATAAAGCTTCAACAGAACAGAAAGTATGCAATTACAAATACTCCTGAACACATAACCAGGACCAGGACCAGATATAAAAATCTGGCAGATGCCGGAGCATGACGCAGCAAGTCAGCTGAATTTAGCACTGAGCAGACAGGAAGTCAGTCACAGAAATAACAATATAACATCCGGTTACATTTCAAAATAAAACACTTCGTGTTGACACCAGCACACAAATCTCTAAAAAGAGACCAACACAAGTTCTTCTAAAATACATACCTATAAATGCGGTCAACAGTGATTATGTGATTATCGCGGAAACTCCTCGGCCTTGTGACGCCAGCTGCCTATCGTACTGCGCCGTGGCGGACTAAAGTTAATGCAACCGGTGGGGGTGACTGGATGGCGGACTGCAGAGCAAAACCGGATCGGAGCCGTAATGCAGCGGACAGTATCCAGTGGAAATTTGGGGTAAGCAACATCACCAAACATGTGGAGTGTGCGCATGGTATGAAGCTATAAGAGTGCAGTGTGTTTGATTGCTGTAACAAAGTACAGTAAGCTGAACGCTTAGCTTTTTCTCTAGGAGCACAGGTGCTCCTAACAGAAAATATTTAGGAGCACTATTAAATTTCTTATTATTAACACTCAAATCACATACACATTTGAGCACTCAAACATATAAACACAGTGCCATCATAAGGCCTACTGCAACCCTCAATTAAACACAGAGAACATCCCTGTCCCACATCTTTCTGTAGTCCGGTCACCTGGCACGCTTGGCTGAGTTTATCCAGCAGTCCACAGCAGGATTTGGATCATAGTCCTCAAATCTTGGCCCCTCCAGGGTGATCCTCATGAGGTCTTTGGTGGTGGAGACCGCATGGCTGCTTCTTTTGGAGCTTTTTATGCGGTTCTGTGCAGAGAAGCCCCTCTCGCACTGGGCAGCTGAAATGGGCAGCACCAGCATCAGCTGCACCAACTCCAGTATGTTCTAGGGGGATCAAGATAGGCCTTACTTATCTCATCTACAACCACCAATAATAGGAGGGCACTGCAGCATACAAACACTCAGCAGTGTTTGCTTACCTTGTAATCCTCCCTGTATGGCTCCTTGGTCAGCATGGTCTCCCACAAGCCACTGTAGGACTTGTCCTTGAAGTTTTGACTGACCAAGATCTTCAGTCCCTGCCACTTGTCCAGAACAGCCGCCAGGTAACACCCTGATCTGCAGAGATTTAACAGATGTAGTTAGCAAATACCCAAACATCATTGTTTGCATCACATGGCACAGCAGTGCAAAATACATTCTTACCTCTCATGAGGCTCTCTGAAATGCCTCATCAAGTCTGCCACACCATCATCACCAAAGGTCAGAAAGCTGCCCTGGTCATCTGGCTATGTGTCATGGTTGAAGACTCTGAGGACCTGCACTGGGGTCTTGACTTCAGCCTCATCATTCAGGAGCCCACCAAATCTGCACTCATCATCATCTCCATGCTGAACAAGCATGGACTGGATCTTCTCCAGCATACCTCATGACTTTGCCCTAGACTTAAGTCCTTCTAGTCTGGTCATTTCTCTGCAGGGTCAGGCTGAGTGAAGACAGCTCCTCGAACATGTCAAAGAGAAAATGGCAGAATACACAAAAAAGTGCACTCTCCATTCCTCTCCTTACCTATGTAGTAGTGAGTAGATCAATACAAAACAAGTGTTGTATTCCTAGCCACCCCACCACCTGCCAGTCATTCAAGTCTAAAATGTCATTTGACTTAAACCTATTTTTTTTAGCTTCATGTATTGTGTAAAACTGACCTTCTTTGCCGGTCCTTGAACCTCCACTGAACCTTCAACATCCAGGTGCTCCATGTGCTGCAGAACAATGGAGTACTAGCCATGGTCTGTGACGAGGTCCTTGTCCGCTCCATGTCGCAGGAACACTTTGAGGGCCCTGTGGACATGGGGGTTCCAGCATGTTCCCTGCAGACAACCACAACCAAGCTCTTGCCCTAGTTGATGGAGCTCTCTCTTGGACTTTCCACTGAAGTGGTAGGTCTTCCACACGAGATGCAGAAGATCATACACCTGGCACACCATTGGTTCTTTCTTCTGAGAGTCAGGATTGCCAGTTCTAGTCTGTGAAAGCCAAAATATAGTAAAAAAAAAACTATCCACCTTCTTCTTCTTCTCCTCTCTGTTACACAAGTAGTTGGTGTGTCTGTCTGCCTGTTTGTCTTACGGACAAATAATTTTGTGTGTGTGCACACGCATGTGACAAATGTGCATCTATGTCTGCTACCACATAACCAATTTTTTCAGTTACAAACCTATGTGGCATGCAGTGGATAGCGATAATATACTCCCCTGCCTCTCTTTGCAGGAGAGCAATCACTCCTCCACAGTGGCCCATATTCACTGAGGCACCATCTGCCCCGAAGCTGATCTGCTTTTTCATCCATGACCCTCCATTGTCCTCTGGGCAAACTGCATTGAATGCAGCCTTGGTTGCATCCAGAACACCTTGAAGGACAACACAAAAACAATAAGACTTTTGTAGCCTTAAAACAAACAAGCAAGTGACTCAATTATGTATTAATGAAACTATACAAAAATGAAGGTTACTATCTAGCTGCTAGAGAGAGACCACCTACCAATGGCATGGGAGTGCCCAAGGGTCTGTTGTCCAATGAGGAGAGTGACTGGCTTCCCACCCTCCACCAAGCGCATGTAGACAATCTCGCACTCGGTGTTTGATATGTCAGTGTCTCCATCGATGAGAACTGCAAGGTGCTTTGCTGTTCTCAGCTTAGCAGCGAGGATCTCTTACAAGAGATCGGCAACTTGCCCAATCATTTCCGCACCCCTGTATGAATGAGAACACTGTAAAGTGCTTATAGTTTATAGTTTGTAGTTTTATTAGATCCCCATAAGCAGTGTTGCAGAATGGCCGCTTATCTCCCTGGGACTGGGGTCAACAAATATTAATATAACATACATAGCCTGGCATACTATATGCCGTACACACATGTACTAAGCTACACATACAGTCACATAACATGACTGACTAGGGCTGGGCAATAAAATGATAACGATCTCTCAATAGACAGGTGATCAATATCAATAGAAAATACATTCGATAGAACGTTCGACAGTTACACTGAGCTCCATTAGAAAAAAAACAGGAAGAATACCCACAGAACCACAAGGCATTCTGGGGGATGTAGGCAGAGGAAGGGCTTTAGCCTCTCTCCCCAGCCAGCTACATTCATATCTACACATAAACCGATTCTGGCAAGCATGCAAACATTAGCTCCGCTAGCGTAGACAAGCTAACTTTACAAATGGCTCTTCCTCCTTGGCGATGAAGTAGTTGATGTTCATTTTGATCTTGAGCTGCCCCCTTATCTCCACCTTGGAAATCATCACCCGCCAGGGCTGCGGTCACTGTCGAGGCTGGTTTGTTCTGTTTGTTATGTAACTGTCTATGCAGGCAATGTGCCGCTTGGAGTGGTTGTGTTTTGTGAGGCTGTCTTTTTTTAAATGGGGGTTTCCAGTTACAAACGCTGAATTACCTGCCTGCTTCTGCCCTTTGCAATATTTACAGAACATGGGGTTGTTCTCAAACTCTAGCCAAGGGAAGAGTTTGATACAATCTGATTTAAACTCGACTAGTGACTGGAAGATTGCTGGTTCAAATCCCGGCTCCAGGCAAGGCTGAGCTGCATGTCGAAGTGTCCTTGAGCGAGATACTGAACCCCACATTGCTCATCAGAGAGGCCCTGCGATGAGCTGACAGTGACATGACTCGATTTTCTTTATTTTTCACTGTCAGTCAACTTTCCTGCTATGCTTGAGTATCTGACTGCTAACACTGCATGAACTACGTCGGTGACTGCCAGCTTGTGCTTCTGACATGTCATCACGTGTCATCATGAGAGTTTTGTGTTTTGGAGGCGTGTGAAAAATGAAAGAAGCTGTAGGCTATGACTTGTCGATTTGTATACAGATGTGCGAAAATTTTACTTTGATCCACTTTGTATGGATTTATTTTAGGAGCAAAATGCTAATGAAAGGGTTGAAATCCGTACTCGCACGTGTGTGCCCTTTTTATTTTTTCTACTCGCACAATCTATTTTTAGGCGCATATGCAAGTAAAATGCTCGCACTGTACAACCCTGAAGAGCTCATCAAAAGCAGCCAAGGATGTCTGTGCCTTGCAAGGGATGGTCTTGTGATCAGTGACATAGTATCATTGGATGCTGCTCTTCTCATGAACACACAGGAGGAAGGGTTGTCCCAGCTCCACACCAGCAAGGAAGGTTCTATGTCATCCTTACTGACCGCCAGAGTTGGTGCTTCAGCACTGAATGTCTCTATCTCGCGCATGTGCGTGTTGAGTGTTTATACCAACAAAGTCAGCTGTGACCCCTGATGATACCGGCTAGCCTATATCTTCTGGTGACATCAGAGGTTCTGTTCCTTTTCATCTCCTCGCTTTGCAGGTAGATGCATGTCAGTGAGCTCTAGCTGGTCTAAACGTGTACTTCACTGCTGCTTTGTCGCTGGTAGCCTTGCGACAACCTTGTCAGAGCTGCAAGCTGCTTGCCCTCCAAGGGCTGCGACATGCT
The DNA here is from genome assembly GCF_904848185.1 of Acanthopagrus latus. Classification (NCBI taxonomy): domain Eukaryota; kingdom Metazoa; phylum Chordata; class Actinopteri; order Spariformes; family Sparidae; genus Acanthopagrus; species Acanthopagrus latus. Next base: position 28,930,779 of record NC_051045.1, on the reverse strand, counting down.
GAGACGGGAGGCTTGTTGTGGTTTGCCGTGGACACCCCTTCGGATCACCATCAGTTCGTCTCTATAACTGGCTGAGTACCAGACATAGTGATATATTTGCTTTGAGTATCTCTTTCTTTTGCTAAATAAGTTTGGTGAAGGTGTTGTACTCGCTCCCTCTCCCGACATTTGTGCTTTTAGTTACAGGCACTAGCGGTTAGCATTGCCTGCTTGGAAATCATCACCCGCCAGGGCTGCGGTCACTGTCGAGGCTGGTTTGTTCTGTTTGTTATGTAACTGTCTATGCAGGCAATGTGCCGCTTGGAGTGGTTGTGTTTTGTGAGGCTGTCTTTTTTTAAATGGGGGTTTCCAGTTACAAACGCTGAATTACCTGCCTGCTTCTGCCCTTTGCAATATTTACAGAACATGGGGTTGTTCTCAAACTCTAGCCAAGGGAAGAGTTTGATACAATCTGATTTAAACTCGACTAGTGACTGGAAGATTGCTGGTTCAAATCCCGGCTCCAGGCAAGGCTGAGCTGCATGTCGAAGTGTCCTTGAGCGAGATACTGAACCCCACATTGCTCATCAGAGAGGCCCTGCGATGAGCTGACAGTGACATGACTCGATTTTCTTTATTTTTCACTGTCAGTCAACTTTCCTGCTATGCTTGAGTATCTGACTGCTAACACTGCATGAACTACGTCGGTGACTGCCAGCTTGTGCTTCTGACATGTCATCACGTGTCATCATGAGAGTTTTGTGTTTTGGAGGCGTGTGAAAAATGAAAGAAGCTGTAGGCTATGACTTGTTGATTTGTATACAGATGTGCGAAAATTTTACTTTGATCCACTTTGTATGGATTTATTTTAGGAGCAAAATGCTAATGAAAGGGTTGAAATCCGTACTCGCACGTGTGTGCCCTTTTTATTTTTTCTACTCGCACAATCTATTTTTAGGCGCATATGCAAGTAAAATGCTCGCACTGTACAACCCTGAAGAGCTCATCAAAAGCAGCCAAGGATGTCTGTGCCTTGCAAGGGATGGACTTGTGATCAGTGGCATAGTATCATTGGATGCTGCTCTTCTCATGAACACACAGGAGGAAGGGTTGTCCCAGCTCCACACCAGCAAGGAAGGTTCTATGTCATCCTTACTGACCGCCAGAGTTGGTGCTTCAGCACTGAATGTCTCTATCTCGCGCATGTGCGTGTTGAGTGTTTATACCAACAAAGTCAGCTGTGACCCCTGATGATACCGGCTAGCCTATATCTTCTGGTGACATCAGAGGTTCTGTTCCTTTTCATCTCCTCGCTTTGCAGGTAGATGCATGTCAGTGAGCTCTAGCTGGTCTAAACGTGTACTTCACTGCTGCTTTGTCGCTGGTAGCCTTGCGACAACCTTGTCAGAGCTGCAAGCTGCTTGCCCTCCAAGGGCTGCGACATGCTGAGACGAGAGGTTTGTTGTGGTTTGCCGTGGACACCCCTTCGGATCACCATCGGTTCATCTCTATAACTGGCTGAGTACCAGACATAGTGATATGTTTCCTTTGAGTATTTCTTTCTTTTGCTAAATACGTTTGGTGAAGGTGTTGTACTCGCTCCCTCTCCCGACATTTGTGCTTTTAGTTACAGGCACTAGCGGTTAGCATTGCCTGCTTGACCTAGTGTCTGTGTAATTGGTACACAGTTGGTTGTGCCCATTTTCCATTACAGTTTTATGTGTTGGTGAAGCCAGTGTACTCGCTCCCTCTCCCGATTAGTGGCTAGTGTTGTCCGCTTCACCTATTGTCTGCGCAATCGGTACACTGTTGGTTGTATCCATTTTCCGTTGTAGTTTTATATGTCGGTGAAGGCAGTGTACTCGCTCCCTCTCCCAACATCTGTACTACTGTTATATCTGTGAGTAATTTGTACAACTTGTACCCGCCTTTTGTTGCAGTTTTCCTGTGTTGGTGAAGGCAGCATAGGCGGGTGCTGTTGCCCTTGTAGTTAGCAGACGTGTTATCCACTAAGGCTAACCGTGTTTGTTGTGCGACACCTGTTGGTGAAGGCAGTGTGTTCGTTCCATCTCCCAAGTCTTTATTTTTTTACACAAAATTACATGTTGTAGTATCAATAAGAGTATTGATAAGTATCGGTACCGATAAGAAGTATTGGTATCAGTATCGGTATCAATAAAATCCTAACAATATCCATCCCTGGATGTTCTGCAGGCTCAGTTGGCTCCCGCCAGTGGTCCAGCCCCTGCCACCTTTACTATGCCTCCGTCAGATGAATGCCTGAGGGATTTGCACTCATGCTGGAGAGATACTAGAGCCCTCTCTCATGCAACATCAGATGGCCGGACCCTGGCAGCCATGCAGGATGCAGCCAAATTCGGCTTGGCCCACATGCGAGCGGTTGAGCGGGCTATAGCGGCTTTCATTGTTTCGTCTGATGAAGCTCTGAGTCTGGATGCCAGGTGTCCGCGCCCCCAGTCCCCAGCCCCCATGACCTGCTTTCTAAGGAATCTGGTGAGATTTTTGTGTAGGCTGCTGTACAGGCGCTTGAGTGCACAGTCCAGGCCAGGCGGACTCGACAGCAGCTCTCTGGGCTTCACAGGACTATGCCTCCTCCCAGCAGGCCTGGGGGTGCTCCAGCTCCCCCTAGGCACCGCTCTCAGCCATAGACTCTCCACAGTGGCTACCTTAGGTCTCAGCAACCGGTTCAACAGCTGGCTCAACAAGGTCTTCAGGGCTTTCGAGCCCCTGAACTGCTGACCTTTGATGCTGCCCGTCGTCCCAGGGCCTCTAGAGGCCAGGGGACCAGGCACTGAGAGCCCGGGGCCATTTGTCGGCTGTTTTTTCCAGCAGCAGCTCAGCTACTGGGCTGACTCCACCAAGGACCCTTAGGTGATTTCCACCTTGACCCATGGGTACAAACTTCAGTTCCGATGCCGGACCCCAGCCTTTGGCCAGATCAAGATGACCATCATACGTGACCTGGCAAAAGCCCATGCCCTCAACCAGGAGTTGTCCACCCTCCCGGACAAGGGTGCCATATTCTATTCTATTCGGAACCGGGCTGCAGACTTTCTATCACATTGCAAGCCCCCCACCGGGGGAGTTTCATCCAGAGGTGGTGCTCAATATGTGGGATGTCTTCGGCAGGGCAGAGGCGGATCTCTTTGCCATAGAGGAGTCGACCCATTGCCCCCTCTGGTTCTTCTTGACAGAGGAGGCCAGCCAGCCCTCTGGGCCAGGATGCTCTCGCCCACAATTGGCCAGACGGTCTTCTCTACACCTTTCCACTGATCCCAGGGTTTCCGCCACATGCAATTGACTGCGGCACACTGCAACAGCAAGATAAAAGCCGCCACACCTTAAAAATTCAGTGTTTCCCATACATTGATTAATATTTCTGCCTTTCCAACGTACACCAACGTTTCAATCAGTCTCTTTTGTTTTCTTTACTTTTAATGACTTTAGTAATGCTAATTCAGGGCTGTATTAGTGAAAAAAATAATAATATGAAGCTGTTTTCGGACCTGGAGCAGTGAGCTTCAGGTGCTTGGAGGCTCCTCCCCTCGCACACACACACACACACACACACACACACAGTGATAGATGGTGGGTCTGTGTGTCGCTCCGAAGCAGCCATGAATTAGTTACAAAATGACAAAAAAGTTGCCTATGACTGTACGGTGAGTTGAAGTTCACAAAAAAAATCTGATTTCATGTAAAACTGTTGGCATAAATAAATCCAGTGTTAGAGAAAGGAAATATTTTACTGTCATCTTCCACCGCAGTCCTTGACGTTAACTAGCATGTTGGATATTAGCTTGATATTTAGCCAGAGGATTAAAATGGTCTCTTATATCCTTATAGTCCTGCACGGGTCTTATTTTGCTAACCCGCACCCGCCCGAACCTGCCATACTTTGAACCGCAGCCGACCCATTTTCCAACAGTAGCACAAATTACATTCCGTACCAGAGCCGACCCGCTATAAATTCATACCGACGCCCAAAGGAAAATTGGACGGTCGCAATTTTTAAAAATAAAAGTAAGTAAGCGTGGGCAATGGGAGTTCTGGGAGGGCACAAGCACGCATAAATGAGCTCATATGAAATATAAATGCTTGTCATTTGTGTCACTAATAATGAGAAGTGAAGCCTTGAAAATAAATGGCAATCGTAAAACATGACCTGCCTCTCCAGGCGTCCGATCCGATCTGCATCTGTGTCCGACACAGTACATTATTTTTCACCCCTGCAGGACTCTGACTTAGATAACTCCTAAGTTAAGGGGAGTTCATGATGGCTGTGTGAGAGCATTATAACCAGAGAAAAAAAAATGAAATTCCCTAAGTAGCCCATGACATAAGTATAACTAATACAGTATGATGACCAAAACGACCCCCCTGCCACAGTATCAGAAAATACTGGAGGAAACACTGGATCCCTCTGATTCCTCAAATACTGCAGAGGGTCCTCCAACAGGGCCACAGGATGCTATTGGTAGCCCCCTTTTGGCCAGGGAGGACTTGGTTTCAGGCTCTGCTGCGGCTCACTGTGGCGTCTCCCCGACAGGATGGATCACTTGTCTAAGTTAGGGGGCCAGATCTGGCATCCCGACCCTCATCACCTGCAGCTCTGGGTTTGGCCACTCTGCTGCTGACAGAGTGATCAGACACTGTCCAACATACCATACTGAATGCTAGGGTGCCTTCTACCTGGTTGCAGTATGAGAACTGGTGGCAGCTGTTTTCAGTCTGGTTTTCGGACAGGAGTGAGGACCCTGTGCACTGTACAGTTCCAAAAATTCTGGAGTTCCTATGGTCACTCCTGAATGGCGGACGGTCCCCTGCTACTCTGAGGGTGTACGATTGGCATGCTCGACATGCTCAAGTTGATGACAACACCATGGGGTGCCACAGACTTGTGTCCCTTTTTCTTAAGGGAGCCTTGAGGTTACGACCCCCAAAGGCACAGAGAATTCCAGCATGGGACCTGCCCCTGGTGCTGGATGGTGTCTGCCTCCTTTTGAGCCCCTGGTGCAGAGTTGAAGTGGGTGTCGGCTAAGACTGCTTTTCTCCTTGCCATCACTTCAGCAAAGCGTGTTGTGGAGCTACACGCTCTCTCTGTGAGTGACTCATGTCTGAGGTGGAACTCGGATGGCTCATGGGTCACTACGTCAATACGGCTTTCCTTCCTAAGTTTCTGTCATCGTCGAACCTTAACCGACCTATCCACCTGGCACAGTTTATCCCCCCCGCAGGGGAGGAAGGGTTAGGACTGCTGTGCTCTGTGCAGGCTCTAAGAGTATATAACTTTGACCACAAGCATGAAATGGACAGAACAGCTGTTCCTCTGCTATGGTGGTCCTAAGAAAGGCTGTGCTCTCTCCAAACAGCGACTGTCGCATTGGATTGTTGATGTCATCACCCAGGTGTATAAACACAGTGGTCACCCCCTGCCATTCGGGGTGACGTGCCACTCTACTAGGGTGGTCCCTACATCATGGGTGGCTCTGCATAGTGTGCCCCTGGGGGACATCTGCAGCATCGTGGACAACACTGACTACCTTCTCCAGATTCTATCGGGTGAATGTGGCCACTCCCCACCCACTGGGTGTGGCCCTGTTGCCCACCTCTACTGCTTCCTCTCATTGAGTTATGTATTGGCATTCCTCATGACTTGATTGTTATGGGTCATCCAGTGTTGAAGCACTCTGGCGGTCAGTAAGGATGAAATAGAACTAAAGTTACGCATGTAACAACGGCTCTATGAATCCTGGATGACCTCTGATGTCACTGGAAGATATAGGCTAGCCGGTATCATCAGGGGTCACAGGTAACTTTGTTGGTATAAACACTCGACCTGTGCGTGCGCGAGATGGAGACATTCAGTGCTGAAGCACCGCCTCTGGCGGTCATCCAGGATTCATAGAACCGTAGTTACATACGTAGCTTTCGTTTCAACACTGGCTCCCATCTTTAAAAAAATGTAAAGAAGAATCATGAAAATCATGAAATGTAGCGCTGCTACATTCAAATGACTAAGTAAGCCAATAACGAATGTGCTTCAACACAAGAGCCAGATCATCAGAATAACTGCATAGGCACACTTCTATTTGCATACCTGTATATATCTCACAACATGGTCAACAGCTTGACAAGAGCTGATTTTAGCACTCTTTTTGTGGCCTTTGGAGGTGGTAGGAAGCAGGTGAACCAAGAGTAGGTCACTGTCCCACCCGAGGGGAAAAACAGGAGAAATATCAGGCACATTCACATCACAAGTAATTGAGATATTTTAAAGAGAAGAATGAGCCAAGCTAACTAGACCCACCTGGGTCATGCTCCACAGACAAGAGGTCTTCAATGTGCACATTAGAAGTCAGTTTTGCTCAATTTACAGAAGAACACACATTTTCATACTTATGCAGCTTAAAAGTGTATACCATGAGTGACAGTTCACTTAATAAAAATAAGCTGTGTTTCTTACCAAGCCAGTGATGTCGAGGAATTGTGGGAAGACATCAAAGACTGTCAAAGAGCACTACTGATCTTGAACCAGTTTTTGACAGTACTGAAATGTGGCCCTCATCTTCTCTTTGATTGCTGATTCATCAGTTGAATGTTTCAAAAAGGATATTGCTTCATGACAGTGCTCACCAAGCAGCTGCTTATCAATGCAGAGAACCTCCCTCTTTCTTTTTGGACTATCTTGATAGGTTGTGCTGGTGGAGGATCTCCAACGCAACGCTGCAGCTCAGTCCCGGAGCTGCAGCGCAACACTGTAGCTCCGGGACTGAGCTGCAGTGTTGCGCTGAACCTTCTTTATCCTCCAGGCCAAGTAGCCAGATCCACTCTGTGGGTCATCGAAGTGTTTCTCTAATATTAAAAATAAATAAAAAATAAATTGTAGAGTAAGTTTAAAATATATTACTACTCTATAAATTGACATACAAGCTTTTCATTTACAAACATCAATATCCATTGTCTGAGAGATGATGCCCAAAGCATATTTAGTTTGCACAGAAACAGGTTGGCTCCTCCTGAAAGATAAACATGACATTACTACTACAGTTCCTTCAGTGAAGTCTTACCCATGAATTTCAACCATGTCAGCCACATGAATGTTTACCAACTGTCTCCTTGTTCCATCCATCAATATTGTCATTTTATCATATTCATCCAAAATAATCTGTCCAACCTTGTTTAGCCTGGAGAGCATCTCTCACCATCTAAAAGATAAAGAATCAGAAAGTTTTAACTCGAGAATTGAAACAATCAAAATGAATTTGCTACCGAGACTCCTCTATTTATTTCACTCTTTACCAGTGGAGGTCCCTCAAACCCAGTTTGTGACCTGGAACAGAGTGATATCACGGTTTATCTGGGCAGGTAAAAAACCTAGAATTAGATTCGAAACTCTCCAGTTGCCAAAAGATAGGGGGGGAATGGGTCTACCAAGTCTGAAAGAATACTACTTTGCAGCCCAGCTGAGATATCTACTCTGTTGGTGTAAACCAGGCTACACTGCAAAGTGGAAAGAAATTGAGAAAGAGTTTGGAGGATACCCAATCCAGAGTTTGATTGGAGATAAAGAAGCATACAATACAATTAAAAATAAAATTGATTCAATTACATTGTTCACTCTGGAATTATGGTATAAAATTATTAAAACATATGGGATGAATAGGGACATACATTTATTAAAGTGGGTTTCATCTGACAGCAACTTCAAGCCTGCCAGATACGACAAGGGATTCAAACAATGGGAAATTAAGGGAATTACAGCTTGGTGCACATTAGAGAAAGATGGGGGGCTGGAGAGTTTTCAGAACATTAGAGTCAAATATGATCTGAGTAAGCATGAATTCTTTAGGTACATACAACTAAGAGATTACTACAGGAAAGAAATCAGGATGGACCCCTCCACGGAAGTGAATGGTGTGATACAAACAATAATTAGCATTTATAAGGACACCAAAATTAAAATGATATCAGCACTGTACCAAAAATTGACATTAAACAAGAATACAACTAACTATATAAAAGAAAAGTGGGAGTCAGAGTTAAATATAGAAATTTCGGACAAAGATTTGTTAAATATGTGGAAAATGCATCAAACAACCACCAATTCGCGGACGTGGAGGGAGTTCTCTTGGAAAAATTTGGTCAGATTCTTCATCACGCCCAAGGTCAAGAGTAATTATTTGAGTGTGAATCTACCATGCTGGAGAGAATATGGAGCATTAAGTTCAGACCATTCACATGTATTTTGGAATTGTGATAAGGTACAACTGTTTTGGAAGATGGTTCATAAAATCTTGCAAGAGGTGTTGAGATATAAGATTCCTTTGTGTTGTGAGGTACTCTATCTGTATAATTTCACCGAAGAAAATGTCCATGCAGGGGATAGATATCTGGTAAAAATACTGTTAATAGCTGGTAAAAAAAAAAGCTATCACAAGAAAATGGGGTAGAGTGGACCTTCCAACCCAGGAAAACTGGATGGAGATAATAGAAGAAATCTATGTGATGGAAAAATTAACACATCGCCTAAGATTACAAGAAACACAACTGGAGGACAAATGGCTGAAATGGACATTTTTCAGGACCAGGATCAGCGACAAAGACTATTGAACGAACATTAGCTACAGAGGACGAAATTGAGAAAACCATTGAATGAACAGGAAGAAATGCAACTCCTTACGGGACTGTCTTGTGCATTTGCTTTCTTTTGCTTTTTAGTGTGGCTTTGTCTGTTCTCTGTTTTGTGGGATGAGAGGTACCTATGTGTGTGCAAAATTTGAAAAATCAATAAAAATTAAAGTGAAAAAAAAAAAAATCAGAAAGTTAGCAATTATATCCATCATCATCATCATTTCATTTGTTACAAAAGCTGCACACCTCTTTTGCCGACTGCCGTTCAGCATGGCTTCTCTTCCCTCCGTTTGTCTGAACAATCACTGTTGCATCTGATGAATCAGAGGATACTAGCAAGGAGTCTTCTGACACTGACTCAGATGAGTTGTCTGACATGGGTGACTCCAACAAAGCAAATGATAGATCATGTTGAAGCGCAACTGTAAACAGTTTTAAAAATGTATACACAAAGTGAAAAAATAATTAGTTCTCCACAATACTCATTACTGACGATCCACTCCTTCCTTAAAAAGGCTGAGTCTTACCTGTTGACTTCTCAGTTGTCACCCTAACAGTAAGGTTCCCTGCTTGCAAAAGCTCCTCAAACACATCTGCATCGACTTCTGTCCCTGAATCATCTGTCAAGTGCAGAAAAGAGCCCAAGTTACTACTTGCATGCAACAGGGGTGGGGTTCCAGTATGGTGCCTAGCCTCCCATCTGAGGACGCCCAGGCCACACTGAAAATCAAACAAAAAGGGGCACTTTCTAAAACAAAGAAAACAAAAGTTAACAAAAAAAAAAAACCACAACAACCCAATTGATAAACAATGACAACACACACAAAGATAACAAAACTATTCAAATTAAGCAAATTTAATAACTCTGGACCCAGAGAACTAGTCAAAACCATACAAAATGAGCAAAATAAGCAGATAAGACCAAAACAGATGGAAAAAAAAGCTGGCCCAAAAGGAAATTAGGGATAAGAAAAGGCAAACAACAAAAACAAAAACAAAGCACAAACAGAACAAAGCAGAACAGCAGCACATGACCTAGAACACAAAGACACACGGTTAGTGGGGGGGATATCTTTAAACCAACAGGAAAACAAACATGGAGGCCTTACTCACCACCTTCAGCAAGTAACCATCACCAGGGATCAGCAAGAGGCTGAACTGAGCCAGCTAAGGTCTTTTATACAGCACCTGGGCAGGGGGAGGAGCTAAAGTAGGAGTTTTGCTGACTACTAGGGTTGCATTCAAAACACCTCACTGAGGTTCACTACACTATCACGACAGCTAACTAGTTCTCCTGCTAACAAAACCGACACTTATCCGTAAACACAGCGATACATGATCAAGTCATCTCTGTTTGGCAAAAATGACGTCACCTGAAGGCATAAACATGACAGCGACATTGTTGTTTATGGGCATAGATAGATACACACGCACCGTGTAACTTTAAAATTACAAAAACTCACTTGCATTTATGCAATATGTAACGCCTTGCGCACGTGCTACATCACTTTAGCTAGCTTTGACCCCTCACAAAAAATGTACAGTTGTACTTATATACCGTGTTATCCAAACGTGTATACTTATGTTAAGCAAATTATGTATATTCATCAACACTCTTGTGCAAAAGGAACATTAATGCACCCATCAAAACATAGCATACAGCTAACCTTAACATGGGACAACACAACACAACACAATCACAGTCTATGGTCACGATGCAGATAGGACTCTGTGAGACTTATCGACATATATTATATACTACTGCATGGAAAGTATTATTAAATAGACATGCTGCATTTCATTTACTTAAACAAAGATACTCTGTTGAGTGGAATGAAGTGAAAAGAAAGTAGCTATCAGCTGTCCCTGCTGGATTGGCCCCATGCTCTTTAAGCAAACACGTCACAGATACGTTGGAATTCTGGGAGCAACTCTGTAAAGTGTTGATTTTAAAATCAAGTGTTAAGTGTTGATTTTAAAATCAAGAAAATTAACTTGTTAAATGTCATTTATGTACTGTAGTGATTAAAACACATTTATTAAAATGAAACACAACTAGTGGGAAAAAAGTATTTTATTTTATTTTATTTTATTTTATTTTATTTTATTTATTTATTTATTTTTTGTTTTTTGAAACGTTCTCTTTATTAAGTTTTCAATTCTTTTTTCCACAGTAAACAACAAACAATGAAGCATAAAACAGAGAAAAAAACAAAAACAAAACAAAACAAAAAAAAAACAAAATCATATGGAACAGACAGGTTGACAAGGTTTACATAGAGCATACATTAGAGCAAATGGGGTTGTCATTCACACAGACAGTGAGTTACACGTTAGAGAATATAAAGTCCACTTTTCCCAGTACTTGGTAAACTGATCAACCTGCAATCTTAGAACAAAGGTCAGCTTTTCCATGCACTGTATTTCGTTGACAGTGGTAATCCAGTCATTCCTTGATGGCACATTTGTCTGCAGCCACTTCTGTGTAATGGCCTTTTTGCTTGCAGCCAAAAGTACTTTGTAAAGATAGTTGTCCTGAGCCATAAGTCCATCTGGGAATTTACCCAGGTAGAACGTGATGAAAGAAAGATCAGCTTTTAAACCAAAGATTGACTGAATTTCTTCAACAAGCTCTCGCCAATATGGTTGGATAAGTGGGCAAGCCCAGAATATATGAAAGTGAGCGGCCATTGTCTGGCCACATTGTCTCCAGCATTTATCCTGTCCCAGGAGACCCTGCTGTTTAAATTTCAATTTAGGTGTGACAAAAAATTTTATGATGTTCTTCCAGCAGAACTCTCGCCATGCTCTGGAGTTGGTGGTTTTAGCTTGACTTGCCCAAACAGATTTCCAAACGTCCTCAGATATCTCCAGGCCGGACTCCGCCTCCCATTTTTGCTTAACCCGATTTGTAGAATGGTTGTTGGAGTTTTGTAATTTTTTGTAAATTTGTGAGATTAAATGTTTACTGTCTTTAGCATTATACGCATCAATAAATATATTGATCAGATTGGTATCCTCATTATCTGTTAATTTAATTTCCTTATTGAAGTAGTCTCTGATCTGGAAATATCTGAACATATCCTCTCTTCCCAGTCTACATGATTTACAGATGTGGGCGAAAGAATATAGGCCATCCTTATCAGTTATAGTGCGGTAATACCATTATGTGTCCACTGCCTGAATTGGTGATCTAGAAGTGATGGTATAAATTCTGAGTCATATGACACCCATTTCAATATTTTTGCATGCTTCTCAAGTTGGAGTTTTTTACAGGTGTTAAACCACACCTTAAGAGCAGCTCTGGTCCAGCAATTTAGTTTATCCAGGTGGGGGTCATGGTGTTGGCTATTACCTAATAATGCCTGTGTTGGTGTTTCAGATTGCTTTAACTCCAAGTCTTTCCATATAGCTGAGTAGTTAGGATTACACCAGCAAACTAGTGGTCTTAGCTGGGCAGCAATATAATAGTCCTCCACACATGGTAGAGAGAGCCCCCCCTCATCCTTAGGTAACTGCAGGGTCTTATATTTGATTCGGGGCCTCTTGCTGTTCCAGACAAATCTGGATATCATTCTATTCCATTCCCTAAAATCTTTAGGGGGGATCTCTATAGGAAGTGACTGGAATAAATATAGCAGCCGGGGAAGGACATTCATTTTTATCGTTTCAATTCTGTTAGACATGTCTAGGGGTAGTACAGTCCATCTGTCTAGATCTGCTCTAATGGTCTTGATTACTGGATCATAATTTGTCTTATATATTTTGGTAATGTCTTTTGGGATCCAAACTCCTAAATATTTAATGGCAGGGGCATCCCATTTAAAATCAAATCTGCCTTTCAAATCAGTATTCGGTGTGAAATTATATGTAAGTGTCTGGGTCTTGTGTGTGTTCAATTTATATCCAGAATACGAACCAAACAGTCTCAAAAGAGACATCAGCTTAGGTATACTTCTCTGTGAGTCAGTTAAAGTGAGCAATATGTCATCTGCGAACAGACTTATCTTATATTCACCATCACCAATTGAAATACCTTTAATCTCCGGATCCTCCCTTATTGCCTGAGCCAAGGGCTCTATGAAGAGTGCAAAGAGGGAGGGGCTTAGTGGGCACCCTTGGCGACAACCTCTCTCTAACTTAATGGATTAGGATAGGTGACCATTGATTCTTATTCTGGCGGTGGGGTTTGAATAAAGTGATCTAATACACTGTACAGATTTTTCATTAAAGCCAAAACGATGTAATGTTTGGTAGAGAAAGCCCCATCCAACCGAGTCGAACGCTTTCTCTGCATCTAGACTAATGAGTGTTGCACTAACATTTCCCTTAATCACATAGTCTATCACATGGAGCGTTCGTCTAATATTGTCCTGGGTCTGTCTTTCTCGGACAAATCCTGTTTGATCAGGGTCTATCATTTCTGAAACAATATGTTCCATCCTTTTGGCCATAATTGAGGCAAATAGTTTATAGTCTGTGTTCAAAATGGATATCGGCCTATATGAACTACATTCTCCCTTGTCTTTTCCTTCCTTAGGAATTATTGATATTACTGCCTCGCTCCAAGATTTGGGCATCTGGCCTTCCTCAAGGGTGTGATTAAAACATCTAAGAAGAATGGGCATCATCTCAAATTTGAATGTTTTGTACCATTCACTAACAAATCCATCTGAACCTGGTGTTTTGTTGGCCTTTAGTCGAGAAATAGCGCCACCCAGTTCAGCCGTTGTTATCTCGGCTATCAGTGCATTATTTTGATGTTCTCCTATTGAGGGGAGATCCAGAGATTTCAGGAATCCATCAGTTACAGAGTCATCAGCTCTATCAGGTTGAGTATATAAGTCTTTATAATAAGCTTCAAAGGCTTGTTGAATTTCCTCTAGCTTATGGCAGACTTTGTTGTTTTTTGGGTTTCTTATTTTGTAAACTGTTCTTTCTGCTTGTTGTTTACGTAATCTCCAAGACAGAAGCTTCATAGCCTTTGGGCTGGTTTCATAATATTTTTGTTTAGTAAACCTCATTTTCTTCTCATTTTCTTCATCATAAATCTGATTTATTTCTTGTTTAATATACTTGAGTTGGGCCCATGTTTGTGGGTCTCTGTGGATCGAATGTTGAGTTTCAAGCTTCTTCAGTTTAGACTGCAGCTCTACTAAGTGTTGAAAAAGTATTTTAATCATTTAGACCATTATAAATACCAGTGGATAATAAACAGTGTGTTACAGTGTACTTACCTTATCGCATTAATCAGCTAACTAATAAAGAGGTTGTAAGAAAAACATAACGACCTTGGGGAGCGCACCTCATTAAGATAGATCAGACTTCTAGAGGGCACTACATGTGTTAGACTATTTGAATAACTTTTGCATCAAAGTGTTAAATTGATTAATTCCAAATGACTGTTAAGAGTAACACAGAGAACAGTTTAGTCAGGGCACAACTAGTAAGCTAAAGGTGCAAAAAAGTAAAAATTACAGGAAGAACAAATTAATAATGTATTAACATTCATTTTAGTTTAATTGGCATACTTCTATCAAAGACATTCCTATTTTTCCTTTTCGGTAAGTAATTACTTCTGTCTGGAATCTTGTCTGGTTTCAAAACGTGATAAGATAATAGTGACTTTTAAGTCAAACTATTAATGCCTGTCTTCAAAGATAATGGATGTGTCTGATATTGATTTCCCTGCAGTATCAGCCCAGTTGCCACAGTAGAATGTGGGTAGTTAATGTTTCTGCAAACAGCTGATCCATTCACATTTGTACATGTCATAAACTTCTTCCTATAGTGACATGTCTCAACATGTGTCATATCAAGTTCACAGCACATTACGACCTGACTTTCACATTGACAGTTGAAGGGATGGTAATGAAGTAAAACGAGACGACTACCAAGTCAGTGACCGCAGTGCGAAACCGCTGGATATTCTAATGGGAACCTCAGGACAATTTCTAGACGTGTTTGTAATGCAAAAAAAACAGGTCATCTCTTGCTGTGTTCATGGCAACCATAACACGTACAGTATATCAGGCAGAGACATGAGCTTTGCCTAATCCCAACCTAGTGTTTTTTGTGACTAGACTGGGGCTCTGCACCCTGCGACTCTGGAGCCACGTGCGGCTCTTTTGCCCCTCTGCAGTTACTCTCTGTGGCTTTGATATTTTACATGGAAATTCTTATTCTTCATCACTGTTTTAGGCCTACAGTGCTTCTTACATTCTCTGACAGAACACGGGTATATCTGTATAGTTCTGTATTGCTACCCTATTTCTATTAATTGTAGGCTAGTTCTATTGTTTCATAAATGCACCACAACATGGCATCATTGAAATGGAAATGCAAAGTTCAAATACTTTACACTATAAGTGTCAGTAGCTAACTGCAGAGTTGCCACATCATGTGAAAGTTTAAATGAATGCTCATTTAGGCCCATCAATAATCTTGACAGGTTGATTTAGAATTTCCCGGCTGTGTTACCTTCTTTATAAGACACTAACGTGTTATGAGTCTCACGACAGATTTTTTGGGCGAAGGATGGGGGCAGTGTTGCCTCTTTTGATAGTAAAAGTTGCTGACCCCTGGGCTAGACCACCAGACCATAAGCGTTGTCACAACATAAAAGTTCAAATTAAACCTTGAAAGAACCAAGAACCAAAATAAAATAAAAATAATGTTTCAACATCTCAGTGTTTTGCTGAAAAGTACTTTGGTTCAGCAATAGATAGCAAACTATCTAACGTGTGCCAAATGCACGTATGGGTCCCATCCACACATGGATGAGTTAATCAATTAAAAGTGGTCTTTATTCCATGCTGAGGAAATGTACTATCATGAGTATGCATGAGTATGAGTATTTGCGTATATATTACCTGTACGCCCATATGTGTAATGCAGTTTCACGGACTTTGGATGACTGAGTGTGTGCTTGCCAGTGGAATGTTAATGCCATGTACATCTCCTGAGTGCACAGATGTACATGCACAACCCTGTGCTGATTTGGCCACATGTGCCCAGAGATGGTGTCAAGTGGGTGGTTCTGGTCTTCCTCATTTGTTGGAACCTGCAAAGACCTGACAGGGGTGTAAATTGCCCAGATTAGGCTTCTGGCAGCCATAGCTTCTGTTGGTAATGACTGGTGTCAGCGAGGAGCCCCCTCCCCTCCTCCCATCCTCTCCCCTACCATGGTTATTGATCTTATTTCTCATTGTTTTACAGTCTCCTCCCCCCTCCTCTGGGCTAATAATCATTACTTATTATGAGTCCTAATGTTTGCTGCTCCTTGTTATGCTGCTCTCAAGCTTCTAACTCACAAAATGGATGTACTGTTATCAAGGATGTGTAGGCTGTAGGACAGTCATGTCCAAAGTCAGGCCCGGGGGGCCAAATGCAGCCCGTGTTTAAATTTTCTGTTTTCTGTTATCAAATCAATAATATGCGGCCCACCAGCACTGCTGACCACAGAATGAAATACATGTGTACAAAAAAGCTATTCTACATTTCACCAGAAGATGGCCGCCGCATAGGTCCGCCGTGACCCCTGGCCTTGTGAGATCATTTCAGGCCAGCCCATTTCTGACATGGCGACTGCAGCTAAAAAAGGGAAAGTTGACAAAGAGGGCCGACGTTTCCAGTGGAAATTGGAGTATTTTTTCACTGAAATACGAAACAACTGTGTCCGCCTAATTTGCAAAGAGACTGTGGCTGTTTTCAAGGAATTTAATATCAAGAGGCACTACCAGACGAAACATGCTAACTACGACAAGCTAACTGGGGAGGAACGCCGTGAAAAATTGAAGCAACTGGAAGCTGTTTTAACGGCGCAGCAGCGCTTTTTCACAAGAGCCCGTGAGTCAAATGAAAATGCCACAAAGGCGAGCTACGAGGTGGCAACGCTGATTGCCAAGCACTGCAAACCTTTCACTGAGGGTGAATTTATTAAAGAATGTGTAATGAAAATGGTTGAGAAAATTTGTCCAGAGAAGAAGCAAGAGTTTGCCAATGTTTGCCTGGCTCGTAACACTGTGGTACGGAGAATTGAAGAAGTTTCATCAGATATTAAGAGACAGTTAGAAGCAAAAGGAGCGGAATTTGACTTTTTTTCGTTAGCCTGCAATGAAAGCATTGATGCATCTGACACCGCTCAGTTACTGTTTTTTTTGAGAGGAGTGGACAATGACATGAACGTGAGTGAAGAGCTTCTCGACCTCCAGAGCCTGAAGGACCAAACAAGAGGAACAGATTTATTTGTTTCTGTTTGTTCCGCAGTAGATGAAATGAAGCTACAGTGGAATAAAGTCACTGGGATTATTACGGATGGCGCACCTGCCATGACTGGTGAGCGAAGTGGATTATCAACCCTTGTCTGTAACAAAGTCAGCAAAGAAGGAGGCAAAGCTATCAAACTCCACTGTATTATTCATCAAGAAGTTCTCTGTGCCAAACATGTGAAATATGATCATGTTATGAAACTGGTGATAAAGGCTATCAATTATATCTGCTCCAAAGCCCTGTGCCACCGCCAGTTTCAACAGTTTCTGCACGACATCCAGGCAGAATACGGAGATGTTGTTTATCACAACGACGTCAGATGGCTCAGTCGGGGGTCTGCACTACAGCGCTTCTACTCTCTTAGGGACGAAATTGGCCAATTCTTGGCAAAAAAGGGACAACCGATACCAGAACTATCTGATCCTGTTTGGCTGGCTGATTTCGGATTTTTAGTTGACATAACACGGCATCTGAATGCACTGAACACCAGCCTTCAGGGGCAAAATGCAATGGTAAGCCAGCTGTATTCACACATCAAAGCCTTTTGGACCAAGCTGCTATTTTTCCAAAGGCACCTGTCACAAGCGCAGCCCAATACCACACATTTCCCATCGCTGCAGGAAATTATGACCAGTTTCCCACAGAACAACACCAGAGCACAAATGAGAAAGTATGCAACAGACATCTCATATCTTGTTGAGGAGTTTCAACAGCGCTTTCAGGATTTTGCAGCTATTGAAAAGGACATTGCGCTTTTTTCCTCTCCTTTCTCCATGGACCCTGATGACGCTCCAGACCACCTGCAGCTGGAGCTCATTGAGCTGCAGTGTGACGCCGAGTGTTGCAGTCAGCACCAACAGCTCCCTCTGGTCAACTTCTACCGCCAGCTGGATGAAGGCAGGTTCCAAGAGATTCGGACATTTGCTAAGAAAATGCTGAGCTTGTTTGGATCGACATGTGTGAGAAGACATTCTCTGTTATGAACATTACCAAGAGCCGCGTGAGGACGAGACTAAGCGACTCTCACCTGTGGGACGTCTTGCGCATCAAAACCACTGTTTTTGAGCCAGAGCTGGACTATATGCTGCAGTCAAGATCTCAGTATCACCCTTCCCATTAGTGCAAGCAAGATATTCTTTTCAGTCCTCTGAGGTGAACCACAGTCTTGAATATGCACTGACCACTGTTTTGAATTGAGAAGTTTGCAGTGAGCATTTAATTCTGAATAATATGTAATGTTTCTCATGAAATTAGATATGTTCAGTCTTCTCAAAAGTGTTTTTTCCAGACTTTTTCTGCATGTGGTCTTCAATATATGAAACGCAGAGTAGCCTAATTTTGGTAAAAACTTGAAAATGAAAAAGAAATGTGCCACAAAGTATGCCATTTGCAATAAAATTTCATAAAATAGTTCATTTGTATTTAATGTTATTGGTTAAAAGAATGTTAGGCGGAGTGTTTGGCCCCCACACATTTTCACCTTACCAAATCTGGCCCTCTTTGCAAAAAGTTTGGACACCCCTGCTGTAGGGTTAGACTGATCTCTTTGCCAATTGCCACTGACCTTTCATTATATTCTGGATATTTGCCCAAGTTGTGATTAATGACAGTTTTCATTCCAAAGCAGTGAGGCATTAACATGTGCCAAACTGAGATACTGACCCTGCTGCATGACTTATCCTTTTTCATATCTGTAGCTGCATTGTAGCTGCCAACATCTCATGACCTTGAGAATATAATTCCTTAGTGTTTACCAACCTTTTTTGAGCCATGGCACATATTTTACTTTAGAAAAATCACACGGCATACCACCAAACATAAATGTCACAAAAAGTATATGTAATGAAGTATAATGAAAATCTGTTTAGTTGAACACAAAGCTGATATTCTTGCAGGAATTGAAGAAAGACACACAAAGATCTTCCTCAACAGCTCTGAGTCTCTCTCTTTTTTCTTCTTTATAGCAGTCATGCTTGAAAGGCCTAGCTCGCATAGATAGGTTGTGGAGAAAGGGAGCAGAGCTGAAATTGCTTTGTTTGCCAGAATGGGGGACTCCTTGACAGCAGTCAGCCAAAAACTGTCCTAAGGTAGATCAGCAAAGCTCAGCTTCAGACCACAATTTTGTCTCAGTTCAGTTATTTCTTCCTGCTCCTGCAAAGTCATGTCCTTTCCAACTGCAGTTGAGCTATATGGGTTCAGTCAAGGCAATCAGTGGAAAGTGAAGGGAAATAAACATGACAACTTCTGCTCAATAATTTGCTGATTTTTATGTGAGCCGGGCAGAAAGGTTAATATTAAAAAAATAAATAAAATAGGGCCAACAATGCCACCTAGGTTTTTGGTTTGAGGCCTAGGACCTCTTAAAATAATCAAGATTAAAATTTGGATAAAAATGTTAAAAAGGTACTTTTTATCAGTGGTGCTTTAAAACAGTGAACACAATCAAAATAGAGGAGAAATAATATTTATTTTAAAAGCAGTCAAAACTGAAAGTTCCTCCCTAAAGAACTAAAAAAGCACAAACAGCTAAAACAGATAAAACAATAAAATGCATAAAATAATGCTGCAACACAGGGTCAGGAAGTTAAGAGTTCATGCACTGCTGGCATCCACTCTCATTTATCATGGCTCCTTCTCTGGGCAGAGCCTGTAGAGAAGAAAACTCGGAGCCAGTCAAATGTCTTTTTTTTTTTTGTTTTTTTTTAATACCACCACAGTTCTGTCCACTATTCACCACAACCACACACCAGTCTGTTGAGAGACTAACGTGGAAGGGAGAAGTGTCAGCTTCTCCCACTTTGTAGCTGCTAGCGACCAGTGTTCATTTCCCTCTGTGTCTGGTCCTCGATTTCCTCCAGGCCAATGCTGATGCCATCCTTCTCCCTCCATGATGTGCCGTTGTGCTCCGTTTCTCGTTCCTCAGTCCGTGGGCACTCTCTCTGTTCCCCCATGGTCTCGCTCGGCCTCGACTATCCATCCTCTGCCTCTCTTCTGCCCCTTTTTATCTTACCTAGTCCAAACTTTTTTGGGGGGCTCCAGGTGTAAGTCCTTAATCTTAATCACGAGGCGGAAGTAAAACCAACATTTCAGAACACATACACATTTCAAAATAAAAGCATGCAATAAAATAAAGTTAACACAGCAAAACACTAAAAACACCAATTCAAAGTAAAAGCATGCTTGATAATAAAATCAAAATCACATTCCGCCTCGTGACATTTCCCCACACTTTAAGGTTAGCAGTCCCTGCAACATGTTATGGGTCTATAACGAAGTGGAATCTATCCAAAGTTTACCCTTGTGGAGCGTTGTGGGGAACCCTCAGGTTCCACATTTACAGGGGGTATAGCTACCAGTGCTTGAAGGAACCCAGAGATCAGGGGCTGAGTTGGTCCCTACGTCTGGACAACTGGCTCAGTGGCTGGTAGGGGAAGAGGTCGAAGCCATTCTTGGACAGGTGGGGAGTTGCTAGTGTGGATGCAATGTTGTACCAGGTCTGTACGTCCAAAGTCCTCATTGTCTGATGCAAAATACCTTCTATTTCAGCAGCAGGATGCATAGCTCCTCCTGTTGCTGTTCAGACAGATCAGGTCTGTTGGTGAATTCACTCACCCCTTTCGGCAGTTCCTGGTCCTCTTCAACTGCAGCATCCACCAGCGTCATTGTCTCACACAGTGCAGCACTGTTGACACCCTGCCATTTCTGGGTGTGTGGGAACATGTCAAGGTTGGCACATTCCACATGTTGTTTCCAGAGCTGCACCTTTGAATGAAATCCCTTCATTTTATCTGTACTTGTGAGCAGGTTTTCATTTTGGCCTTGCATTCATATGTTCAGGTCATTCAGATGTTAAAATATATATCTGCCAGATTTGCCGGTCTTGCACACCACTCATCACTTGAGAGCAACTTAGCACCATCATACCCCTCATTTGTCAAAAACACGTTTAGTTCCTCCTGCAGCTCATACACACATACATACAAAGCTCATACACACAATAAAATGTTGCCACGGGACAGCCACTGAACCACCATGTGGAGCAATAACACTTGATGCTCTGCTCCCATTTCCTCACACAGTGATGCAAGCATGTGGCTTTTTACAGGTCTCATCTTCACAGAGTTTATCATGCACACAACATCTTCCAGTACAGGAGCTAAGTCTGGCAATGAGCGCTTCCCCGTGCAGAAGACAATGCATCTCAGTAACACCTGGATGTTGCTCTTTCACTCTGTTTACAAATCCTTCTCTGATGGTGTCTCCGTCTACAAAGTGCACATTTGCCATAAGTTGTGCATGTCCACTGATATCCGTAGGTTCGAGTTGAAATGCAGATTTCCCACTGATGCGCAACTTTTCCAGAATCTTCTCAATGTTGGCAGATATGTCTTCAATACGTCTGCTAATTGTATTTTTTTAGAGAGGGACTTGGGCTTCCACAGTGTTTTGAGCGATAAGTTCAGCAACTTGGTAGCTAGCTTTGAGAGCTTTCTCACTCATCTTGGTGGTTTTCCTCAATAACGCTGCCTGTTTCTCAGTCTGTTCAGGCAGTTTAACAAAATTGTTCGTGTTCTTGGTTTGAAGCAGTGGGTGTTTTGTCTGGAGATAGCATTTAATTTTATTTGGAACTATGGCACTGTTGGATAACTTCTCCCCGCACACCAGGCATAGAGGAGTTAGCTCGGTTGGTTCCCCGGTAAAAGTAAATCCAAAGGAAAGATAGCTTTCATTGTATTGTCTTGAGCTCACCTTTTTTTGCTTTCTTCTGACCACAACTGACCCCCCCTTTCTTTAACTTTTGCCCCAGCAAGGAGATGACACTCTACAATAAGGACATCCTCGTTCTCTATGGCGGGTGAAAGCCATTTGTCACCTTTCCCCTTCTATAAGACACATTCTTCTCCCCCTTTTCATGACACTTGAATGTCTTCTTCCCCAGGTCATAGACATCCCAGGTGTCAGCAGCCATAGTTGGCCACCAAAAGTGGCATTGGAGCAGGGTGAGAGTTTGGAAAGAGCCTGGATGACAAGCGAACTGGGACGTGTAGCACGACTGGAGGACCTGGGAGCGAACTGAGGCAGGAACAAACAGACGGCCCCTGGGGCCACCACCAGGATCTTGATCAGTTTGAAGAGCTGTCCTTACCAGAGCCTTAATCCCAGGTCAGGGAGCCGATCAGATAAGGAGCAGGGAGGATGGAGTCTAGGACGGGAAGGCTGTCTCTACTGTTGTGAAACTGCTAGGATAAGGTGTTAGGCTTGACATTCTTACTCCCTGGTCAATACGTGAGGTTGAAGTTGAAGCTGCCAAAGAAAAAAAGCCCATCGGGCCTGGCGAGAGTTTAAACGTTTAGCACCTTGAATGTAAGCCAAGTTCTTATGGTCAGTCCAGTGTCTCCACTCCTCAAGCGCCAAGTTCACCGCCAGTAGTTCACGATTACCCACGTCGTAGTTGTGCTCTGCAGGCGACAGCTTCTTAGAAAAGGATGAACAAGGATGTAGCTTGTCATTGGTGGCTCTCTGAGGCAGTACTGCGCTGACGCCGATATCTGATGCGTCAACCTCAGCCATAAACTGATGGGCAGGATCAGGCTGGACCAGGGTGGGAGCCGAGGAGAAATGCCGTTTGAGCTCCAGAAACGCCTTTGTTCTCCCACAACCTTTGAAGTACTTGTCGCACATGCACGATGTGCTCCTTGAGGCTGTGGGAGAAAATCAAAATGTCGTCTAAGTATACAAACACAGAATGACTCAGAAAGTCTCTCAAAACATCCATCCATCCATCCATCATCTGTACACATTATATGTACGCCGCTTAATCCTCTGCAGGGTCGCGGGGGGGCTGGAGCCTATCCCAGCTGACTTAGGGCGAAGGCAGGGGACACCCTGGACAGGTCGCCAGTCTATCGCAGGGCTACACATAGAGACGAACAACCAGGCACACTCTCATTCACACCTACGGACAATTTAGAATAATCAATTAACCTCAGTATGTTTTTGGACTGTGGGAGGAAGCCGGAGTACCCGGTGAAAACCCACGCTTGCACAGGGAGAACATACAAACTCCACACAGAAAGATCCCAGGCGTCCCAACCGGGACGCGAACCGGGGATCTTCTAGCTGTGAGGCAGCAGTGCTAGCCACTGTGCAGCCCTCTCTCAAAACATCATTCACCAAAGCTTGGAAGATGACCGGAGCATTAGTGAGTCCAAATGGCATCATTAAATATTCAAAATGGCCTAGAGGTGTGTTGAATGCCGTCTTCCACTCGTCTCCTTCTTTGATACGCATGATGATGTGAAGAAGATGTGAAGAAGATGGCCGAATAATACCTGAATTCAGGGAATCCGTGATGTAGGTCTCCATGCTCACTCGTGCAGGCATTGAGCGGTTGTAAAGCCGACTGGTAGGCAGCGGGGCTCCTGGCAAGAGTTCAATAGCACAATCGTAGGGTCTATGAGGAGGCAGAGAAAGAGCCCTCTGCTTGCTGAACACCTCAGCTAGGTCATGATACACAGGAGATACAGATGATAAGTCAGGGGGTTCAGGTGATACAGCACGAGGGCTCTTAGAACACGGAGGGAGTGCTGATTTGAGACAGGTGGAATGACTAAAGGAACTCTAAACTGAGAGTCAAGCAGGTTAGAGTCAGAGCTGGAGTCGATGAGGGCCTCGAGCCTATTACCCTTTAGCAGTATGTTAGAAAGTATGTTTATGCGTTTACGGGGTAACATGGGAACCAACGTACTACTCACCAGAACCCCGGCTGCAACTGGTGAGTGGTGGAGTTTAACAGGAGGGTGCACTTAGCGAGTTGGTGTCCAGGTTTACCACAGCATATGCACAACCCTTCCTTAAAATGCCGGCTGCGCTCCGCCCATGTTAGCTGCTGGCATCCCAGCTTCTTTGGTTCCTCTTGTCCCGTAGATGAAATGGGTTGAGTCAGGTGACCAGTCTTTGCCTTAGACAGACCTTGCGGGAATGAGTTGATTGCAGCAGCAGATGAAACAGCAGAACCAGAAGCCGCAGGGGTCAGCACTCTTTCTCTGCGACGCTCCCTTAGCCTGTTGTCTATTTTAATGGCTAGTGCGATTAGCTCCTGTAAACTCCCCATCCCCACCCTGCCCATCAGACAGTCTCTTACAGTGTTATTCAGTCCTTTGAGAAAAATGCTCTGAAGTGCCCCGTCATCCCATTCCAGTTCAACTGCTAATGTGCGGAACTTGACAGAGTAATTGGTTGCGCTGGACTGGCCGTGGCGTAAACTTAGCAGTTGTTTGCTAACGTCATGGCTGGTAATGGGATGGTCAAATACTGACAACATTTCGGTGGGTTCAAAGGTGGAGTCAGTAGTAAGGGGATTGTGCCAAAAAGCCATTCCCCAGGCTCTAGCCCTCCCCGTGAGCAACCCCAGCACGTATGCGATTTTAGCTCTATCGGAACCATACGTAGTGAGCTGTAACTCAAACACTAAAACAGACAGGGAAAACACACATATACAAGGAAGAGGGCCGGGCTGCCATGATGGAATCATGACACATGCATTGTAGCCTAAATTACTTTTCATTAGGGCTGCCACAAATGATTATTTTGATAGTCATCTAATCACCAATTTTTTTTTTTTTGATTAGTCGACTAATCGGATCATACGTAAATTGAATGTAAAACATGCAGCTTATCGCACCAGCATGCAGCTGCTCTTATATAACCATCATTAGCTTTCAGCTTGAAGTGTTTAAGGTATATGCTAACTAAAAATAAAGACAATTAAGATGATAGTTCATTGAACCTTTAATGAAATATGCAGCTTGTAGCAACAAACAATTCTTCAACTGTGTAGCATAGTACACGTGCAAACAGCTGAGTAAAATAAGGATAAGGCACTGGCCTAAACAACACAAAAATAAATACTTAAGGTTTTTTACATGCCTTAACCAAGATTAATTTATTGGTTGCTCAGTCAGCAAGCTCTTAATATTATTACATCATGAAATTTGTAAAATTCTTAATTGCTAGTGTGTGAGTGAGTAAGAGATCTATGATCTTTTAATTCTTATGTCTTTGAATGTTGCTTGTTTATTAAATCATTTAATCATTCATTTATTTTACTGTGTTACTGTTGCTTTGGCAATATTGTTTTAATACATTCATGCCAATTAATCAAATTGAAATTGAGAGAGAAAGAGAGCCTGACCTTCTCCAAGGTTGCACGATTTTTCTCCTCCATCGATGTGGTGAAGTGGGATCTGCCTGGTAGGTAGTTGTCATGATAATCCGGGTGACCTGATGTCAGCTGGACTGACTGATTCAGATTAGATTTAATACTTATTTCTTATCATACATAAATATAAAACACGTTCGGCCCAGTGAGTTGATTTTATGACACTTTATTTGAAACTAATGTGACACCAGCCATGGTTCTGGAGTATTCATGGACATTTAGACCATCACAAAAGTCCAGTGTACACTCTGCCAGTAGGTAGGCTACCTATAACATACACTCATTTGGATTTTCATAGTTTATCAGTCTATGATTGGGAGGGATGACTTACAAATACTCTGGTGTCTCTATCCATCTGGAAATCACTGGTATTGATCTGTTAATGTTTTTCTCTCTTGTTCTTGCCTTAAGGTGGGTTCATGGTTGGTTTGCTTCTGCAGCGCCCCCCATTGCCAGTTGATAGAAGTGACAATGTAATAATTTGTGTCACTGAGTGCAGCATTTAATTCCGAGGTTACTGAAGTGATTCTCTCTGTATATGTACGCTAATAATCCACAGTTATTCCGGTGCTGCTGGTCAGATGAAAAAATCAGTTAGCGTGGTACAATGCTTTTGCATCTTTCAAGTAGGGGTTTTATAGATCTGAATAAAAGACTGCGTAGGGATGTTTCCCATTTTGTGTGTACACAGATTTCTACGCCTGAAGCCCACATCATTTGCTGGACATCATTTAAACAGCCAATATTTGAATGATGACATGCGGCTAAACATGTCATCACATACAACCGAGCCTCCACAGTCAAATGTTACGAAGGTTTCTGCAATCCACTGATTCATCCACCTTGGTACATGTCATACATACTATATTAGCATTTGTACAATACATATCATATGACATTTATTATGATCTATATGAATATGAACTTTTGTGCCTAAACCTAACCACACCATAAGCACAGCACTGTTCAAGTTAAAAATGAAACCTGATGAAATATGTTAAGTTTCAGCGTACACTACCACCATATATTCCAGTGACTGGTTTGACATGTGACAATTGATCTGATTTTTTTCAGGTTTTTTTGTCATGTGCTACCTCCGTAATGTGTTGCTGACTCATGCTGAAAATGATATAATGACTATAAAATAAAAGTCATACATTTTAATTCAGGATCTGTTTGCCTTCAAATACAATGTTACCAAATCCTGTGATGAGAGCAGTTGCCCCCCCGCAATGATACTGAGTTTAGGCACAAAGCAGTCTAGACCAGAGGATGTGTATAGTAAAATTAAAAAGAAAATACTCTATTCGTCATTAAAGTGCAAAGAAGGATTGACAAGTTGACTGTGTGATGGAAAACCAAATTACATTTCCTTTTTGGCTTTATCGCGTTCGTAACTGCTGTGGAAAGTTAAAAAAAAAAAAAAAACGTTCTTGAGGATAAGCGTAACACTACAGAGACTGTGATTCTAAGCGACAGCTACACAATGTATCACCATGGAATAACTTCATACAGCAGACATGACATGACATGACATATGACCTATTTGTCAGACAGGTAACTGGCATGCATGCTAATAGCACTTGTACAGTGTATGCGTGAGCTGAGACCTGATCAGCCACCTGGATGCCTCTGAATACCCACATCTGATGTTGTATGCTAATCTGCTAACCTTGAGGGCACCCAGACTGAATATCAGCAAGCATGAGCAAGAAATAGCTGTCTCGTCTGCTCGAAAACACTTTGACATGATCCGCTCAGTTTCCAGCTTGCACTCAAGGGCTGTTAATGAGTGTGTGTAATTCTATGAAAATTCACAGTGGGTATAGAAAATGGGGTATTGAAATGGTAGTTTTCAGCATGAGGCATGGGGGAGACAGTGAATGGTCTTGATTAGGCATTGAAATCTGTTTGTATATGACAGGTGGTGCAACAAAATGGTGGAGGGAGGTGACATCTTGGAGGTCGTCTAAAATTCTTCATTTTGTGCTCAAGCACAACTGTAGACAGTGGAAGAGAAGACAACAGGTGACAGAAAAAAAGATAAGTTCATTGGCAGAGTAAAATGGAAACAAATGAAAAGGCACATGACAACCTGGTAACTTTTGCTCATGATAAGCAGGGATTTATTTGTTTCTGTGAAAAGTTCTGGTTAGTTTCTGCATAGTTTGCAATAGCTGCCACAATTTGTCTTGGAAAATATTAATTGTGCCATTGTAGAACTCCTTCGAGAGTAGGACTTCTTTAACTAAGATGAACATATGAACAGGAATGAGAAAACCAGAAACAAATATTTCTGAATATAACTGAGGTTTTGTATTTTAAGAGAATCCTCAGTGCTGCGTTATTTTGAATAAACTGGAATTCCTTATTATCATACCATAGTCTGGCTGATTACACCATTCTGATTGGCAGCAGTGTGTCAATCACTGTAACTTCTGATATACTGACACCATCAAAAGTACTCAAGTCATTTTAGTCAAACCAGGTGTTGCCAGGGAAACGGAGTTATTGCTTGTGATAAGCTTTTGATCACAAAAACTGTCCAACTCTGAGGAAACAGAAAAAGATCCAGTTGACTGTTAGACAGCTGCCCCCAAAATAACAACAGTTTGACACACAATGGTTGGAGTAGTTGTCTGTTTCCACTTTTAAGATCCATTAAAATGAAACTCTCACCAAAAAGCAACTAAGGCTTTATTTGCGATTGAATATGAGTCAAAACCTTTGTGTCATTTTCAATGGGGTGCAGGGGCACTTTTACGCTAGCATCAAAATCACTATTTTTGAAACACAAAGAAGGCTCGGCACAACATGAGACTTTGCTCGTAGTATCACCAGGGTCTCTACACATAAACACGAGCACTGAGAACATTGTTTGTGTACACAGAGTTTACTAAAAAGAAGGTTTTTGGATAACTCATGTTAGCAGTAGCACCTCGGGTGTGCCGCCTGTCATGGCAGACAAAAAGTGTCGATCCCCGAGTGCAACCTAACAGGCACGCTTGAGGAGCGGTCCAGCATTACTCTCCTGTCTGTTAGTTTCATGTTGTGTCGAGCCTTCTTAGTGTTTTAAAAATAGCGATTTTGATGCTAGCGTTACAGTGCCCCTGCACCCCATTGAAAATTAGCTTGCCCAAAAACAAAACTACAGTAAACCTTAAAAGTGCCTCTTTCATCATAATTATGCTTTTACACAAAGGTTTGACTCATATTCAATCACAAATAAAGCCTCAGTTGCTTTTTGGCGAGAGTTTCACTTGAAGGTCCAAAAAACCATTATTTAGGGCCTTAGCTTACTTCTCTAAGCTGCCACCTAAGGGTATGGTTTCAGTTAGTTGGAACCTGCAATCTCACCGCTACATAGGTGACACTAAATCCTGCACACTGTACTGTTAAGTAAACTGGTTTTGAGTGTTTTCATGGTGAAAACAGCACGGTTGTGCAGATATCAGATGGCATCGCGCTTCATTTCTCTCCAACATGGTCTGCCAGCCTGCTCAAGATAGCCAAGAACATCAAAGAAACGGAAAGCCAGATGTCTTTGTAGGTGATACCATTCCCTGCCAGCTTTGGATTTACACGCCAAAATGACAACCAACTGAACTGCATACCTGACAAAACCCCTTCAGTGCGTTCATTATGGATTTAAAAAATCTCCGGCTTGGTGCTTCCCTCCTAGCCCACACTCTAAATCAATGCTTCTAAATCCATGAGAGGTGGTGAACAAATGTACATGTCAGAGGAGAATAGACCCAGGTTTGACTCTCTGCTATCCTGTGAGTTCCTACGCTCTAGTCATGTTTGTTTGCCACTAAAAGGCAGTGACAATATCCCATTTTACGAAACACCACTCATGCCAGTATGTTTGTAATGCCATCTTCTTTTAGCTCATCAGACATGGCTGCTGAATAGCTGCCTGACTTTAATCCTTTTTTTGGCCCCATTTTGTTCAGAAGATATCTCACAGAGGAGGATGTACTCAGGCTAAAATGGTATTGTCTGTGCCTCTCTTGTCAAGAACCAGAGAAGCATTTAGGCACTTTCCAGACAGAAATGTGGCTGTTAAGCACAATTTATGTAGATATGGTTGGGTGGATATATTGCTTTGCCAATAGCAAGTAAACACGTCAACTACATTATAAGCCGTTTATGAGGATAAATGATAAATTAAGGTGAATGGTAGGTTAAAAAACAAATGCAATTTTAGAATTATAAGGTCATTTTGCATAGGCTATTTCAGGGTGTGAGTTATGGAATTGGCCATAATGCGAATTAGAGCCAAAACTATAGGGGGCAGCATAACCTCTACTCTATTGTAGCTGCCAGTGATGCAAAACATTTCATTACTTCCCCCAGTTAATATAATAAAACACAATAATTCCTTGTAACCAAGGCCACAGAAAGTTTCATTTTCACTGCACTAAATTAAACTCTGTCTGTTAGCTGGCAGTTAGCAGATGTTTGCAGCTCTTTGACTTTGAGTCAAGAAGGAAGCTGGAATGCAGAGAACCAGCACAACAGTTGGTGTCCTCATCAAGAAGTGCTCTAAAGAAAATCTAAAGAACAGGTTCCCAAATGAAAATTCAGTAATTATCTACTCACCCCCATGTCAGTGGGAAGTCAGGAGAAGTCCACATAACATTTCTGGAGCTTCACAGCAAAACAACTTTGCAGCATTCTCCAATTGAAGTGGATATGACTTAAAAAAAGAAGAAGAAGAAGAAAAAAACTTGTACACTTGTACACCCCCAGACAGGGTTCTTACTAACACCTTTAGCTTTGCAGCTACAGTGAAGATTTCAGCTTTAACAAAGCATGTAAATACCATTTATTTTCAAATCAATCTGGGAACTCAGGACACTTGGATTACATCAGACAACTGAAAAACAGCTGAAATAAAGTATGTAGGGTGCCATTACATACTTTATTTCAGTTGTTTTTTAACATTTTAAAACAAGTTGCCAGCCACTTAAGTTGTTCAGGAGACCACTACTACTGTACTGCTGTGCCATCTTCAAACTTCGCCCAACTTCTCATCTGCATGGGGTGAGTAGAAAATGACTGGATATATTTTTGGGTGAACTGTACATTAGTATAGCTTTCCCTCTAGATCCCTCTAACAATGTTAATTGTTTCCTAGCTCACATCTTCACCCCTGCTTGTCTGCCTTTTTATAATCTAGTGCCAGCTGAACTCTCCCCCACTTTCTCCACAGTGTCTTGTCCTGCACATGTCCGTCTCCCTCTCTACCACCCATATCAATATCACTCATCTCCCACTACACATGCTCGCTCTCACTGCCTTCACTCAGTGGCTTTCATGTTGTCATCGAGCCTTTGGTGGAAAGAGCCTTTGAAAGTTATAGAGGACCTTTAGCTCTCTCCCACCATGTTAGCTGCAGCTAAATCGGGCTTGGTGGCGAGCCTGACTTGTCGCTCCTGCAGGGTGAGTGGGAGTCTGGAAGCTGATCAGACGGCCGGCACTGGGGCCCGGGGGCGGAGGAGCTGCCACCTCCAGCTACCTGGACGTGGAGGGGAGATAGTGGTGCATATGGCAGCAAGCACTTTAGTCACACCCACACTGACTCACACACATGTGGCTGGATTCAATCACCCTCTGTTCTCAACATCACTCTCTCCTAGTCTCTTCTCCCTTTCCCCGTTTTTAAAGCCTATATTTTGCGGTCAATTTCAGCTACTTTTTTTAAGGATAAAAAATGTACACAGCATACACTACCAGTCAAAAGTTTGGACACATCCTCTCATTTAATGGTTTTTCTTTATTTTCATGACTATTTACATTGTAGATTCTCACTGAAGGCATCAAAACTGAATGAACATGGAATTATGTAGTAAACACAAAAGTTGAAATAATTCCAATTGTGTTTTATATTTTAGATTCTTCTTCATTCTTCTTCCTTTGCTTTGATTTGCACACTCTTGGTATTTTCTCGATGACCTTCATGAGGTCATCACCTGAAATGGTTTTCCAACAATCTTGAAAGAGTTCCCAGAGATGCTGAGCACTTGTTGGCCCTTTTGCCTTCACTCCGCAGTCCACCTCATCCCAAACCATCTTGATTGGGTTTAGGTCAGGTGACTGTGGAGGTCAGGTCATCTGGCACAGCACTCCATCACTCCTTCTTGGTCAAATAGCCCTTAGACAGCCTGGAGCTGTGTTTGGGATCATTGTCCTGTTGAAAAATAAATGATGGTCCACCTAAACGCAAACCAGATGGGATGGCATGTCACTGCAGGATGCAGTAGTAGCCATGCCTCTAATTTTGAATAAATCCCCAGCAGTGTCACCAACAAAGATGGTCCACTGGTCTAATGTCCATTCCTTATGTTTCTTGGCCCAAACAAATCTCTCCTGCTAGTTGCTTTTGAGGAAGAAAATACACATTTGAAATGATGTCTGGAAAGAGCCCTTTAGCCTGACCTAAATGGTGATTCGTGTCTGTCACCCTGCAGATACACATTTGCGAAACACCAGTTGGTCTGAGGATGTCTGGACCCACCTTGATCATGTGAAATCTGTGCCCCCGGACTTCCGGTGGAGCGACAGAAGCGGATGGTCGCATAAATAATCCCTCCCGGTCGGTCGGAGTTTATTCCCCATTTGAAATACAATTACTCTGTAAATTTTGTCCTAACTAACGATGGAGGGGGAAAAAAACAAGAAGGGCAAGGGTAAACAACCCGAGAAAGTGGAGAAAGACGACATATTTGAGTCTGAAGAAGAGGCCATGGACGAGGAACAGGTGTGCGTTGAGCTAACAGCAGTGGATATGGAAGCTAACATTGCTATCATCCGTGCAGACTTGAAGTCCATGGTCTCAGAGGTGAAGTCTGAGCTGGGTATTTTCCGAGACAGTATCAGAGAAGATTTGAAAAGGGAGTTAACTGACATAAGGGAAGAAATTCAACACAAGCTAGGTGAAGTGGCTACCGACCTTAAAGCTACAACGGAGAGACTGCGCGAAGCAGAAAGCCGCATAGCCGACATTGAAGAGTGCTCTGTGGATTTCAAAGAGGCGCTGAGTCAGTCATTGCAAGCCCAGGAAAGGTTGCAACTGAAACTTACTGACTTAGAAGCACGATCGAGGCGTAATAATATTCGCATTTACGGCATTACAGAGGGAGCTGAGGAAAACAACATCCAGCAATTTATTGTCAAAATGATTAAAGAAGAGCTGCAGCCCCTCGCAGGTGTTGAGCTGGGCATACAACGGTGTCACAGAGCGCTCGGCCCGAAACCCCCAAGAGAAGCACAACCCAGGTCGGTGGTCGTCTACTTCCAAGAGTTTAAAACCAAAGAGCTGGTGCTGCATTCCGCATGGAAGAAGAGAGAGATCTACTACGGCGAAAGGAGGATTTATTTCGACCATGACTACCCTGCGGAAACACTGATAAAGAGAAAGGCGTATGCACAGATTAGGAGACTTCTACGAGAGAAGGGGATAAGGTTCCAGACACCACCGCCAGCCAAGCTACGAGTCTTCTTCGACTTGGGGGTCGCGGAACGGAGGAATAATATTACTGCTGATGGGAGCAGAAACTACATATCAGCTATTGTTTTGTAATTGACTCTCCTTCCGCCCTATTAAGACTGAACCTCACCTATTTCTGTTTATTATCATTTATTAATACACAGCTGCCAGCTCTTAATTTCAGTTTTGATGCATAGCGGTGGGAGATTGTCTTTAACCCATAGAATCATTATGATTGACCGACATACACGGGAAAGAGATTGGTGTTTTGAAGAACTTAGTGCACATATAGCCTACATCCTTCAACAGGGGCTTTGCAAGTTGCACTGAAGAGGGGGCTCTGGTGGACCACTAGACTACTCCCCCCACCTTAAGAAGTATCTGTATTACTTCAAAATGGAGGTTCACTTGAGTTTTTTTTTTTTTCTTTATTCAATGTTTCAAGTTTGTTCTACAGTTCAGAAACAGTTCAAGTCTGGTCACCAAAAGCATGTCATTCACTTGCTTGTGCTAACTGTGAGATTAAATGCAATGTCAGGAATATAGGGTAGTTACCCTTAATGTAAATGGCCTACACAATCCGATAAAAAGGGGCAAGGTTATTGCAAAGATGAAGAGGGAGAAACTACATGTGATATTCTGGCAGGAGACTCATCTCAACCAGACTGAACATGAAAAGCTAAAAAAACATGGTTTTAAAAATACTTTTTACTCAAGCTATAAAAACGGGAAAAAACGAGGGGTAGCAATCTTGATTCCTAATAGAGTGAGCTTCCAAGTGGTTTCTGAAATTAGTGATAAAGAGGGTCGGTATGTGATTGTTAAGGGGTATCTTGAACAGAAAGAAGTTACACTAGTGAATGTATACATACCACCTGGCCAGGAAATTTCCTGTATTAGGGAAATTTTTAATTTGATTGCCACTGAAACCACTGGAGTTTTGCTGTGTGGGGGGGACTGGAACACCCAGCTACAATGTAAATTAGACTCCTCTAACACATTAAAGAGACCTGCTCCCAATGCTAGAGTAATAAAGAGTTTGTTGTCAGAGCTTGGGATGTTCGATGTATGGAGGGAGCTTAACCCATCAGCTAGACAGTACACATTTTACTCAGCAAGTCACAGAGCGCACTCAAGAATTGACTATTTTTTCACTAGTAATTCGAACAGGCATAGAATCAGGGATTGTAGTATAGGGGTTCGGGATGTCTCAGACCACTCACCTGTTTACCTAACCCTGCACCTGGACAACAAAAAGAAAAACATATTGTGGCGACTTAATACAAGTACCTTAAATGATATCACGTGCAAGAATTATGTACAGAAGGAATTTAAAGACTACATGGATAACAACAATAATGGGGAAGTATCGCCAAGTGTTTTGTGGGATGCAGCTAAATCAGTGATCAGAGGGAAGCTTATTGCCTATACATCTCATAAGAAAAAGGAAAGAAGTAAAAAACTGTCTGATTTACAAGAAAAGCTTAAAGTGTTGGAGAGTGAGCATGTAAAAGGGAAAGACCCCCTCACCCTAAATAAAATTAATACTATCAAAAAGGAATTAAATGGACTCTATGAAGAGGATTTAGAGAAAAAAGCAAAGTTCGTTAAGCAGAGGTATTATGAGAGCGGCCCTAGGGCCTTAAAACTCTTGTCATGGAGGCTAAGGAAGCAACAGGCAGAGAGTTCTATATTTGAAATTAGAGACCCAAGAACTAAAAAAACATGCCACAAATTAGAGGAAATACAAGACATTTTTGAAAATTATTATAAAGAACTATACAGGGAACCAAATACAACTAGCCCTCGGGAAATAAATACATTTCTGGAATCACTAGATTTACCCTCCATAGGTGAAGAGCAGAACAAAGCATTGATGGCAGATATCACAAAGGAAGAAATAGAAAAGGCAATTTCTAAGTTGAAGGCCAACAAAGCACCGGGAACAGACGGCTTTCCAGCCGAATGGTACAAGACCTTTAAAGAACAAATAGTACCGATACTCTTGGATTGCTTCAATCATACACTTAAAGAAGCTGAACCACCAAGAACATGGAGTGAAGCAATCATTTCAGTTATTCATAAGGAGAGTAAGGATAAAAAAGAGTGTAGTGCTTATAGGCCAATTTCTGTATTGAACATTGATTATAAGTTGTATGCGTCAATACTGTCTAAAAGATTAGAACACATCATACCAGAACTAGTGGATCCAGATCAAACAGGCTTTGTGTGCGAGAGACAGACGCAAGACAATATCAGACGGGTGCTACATATACTTGATCACGTGACTAAAGGAAAAAAACAAGCTGTAGTGCTCAGTCTAGATGCCGAAAAGGCGTTTGATTCGGTCCGCTGGGAGTACTTATATTTGACGCTGAGAAGATTCGGATTTAAAGAAGACTCTATTAGATGTTTTGAAACCCTGTATTCTTCCCCAAATGCCAGGATAAAAATTAATGGACATCACTCACAGCCGATTGAGCTGGAGCGAGGCTGCCGTCAAGGTTGCCCTCTCAGCCCAGCTCTTTTCGCCCTATTTATCGAGCCCTTGGCACAGTCAATCAGGGATGACCCGGTAATAAAAGGAGTGGTGGTCGGAGGCATGGAGCAAAAGATTTGCCTATATGCAGATGACGTTTTACTGCTTATAACAGAGCCAGAGACTAGCATTCCTAGGTTGATGTCTACACTAAAAGAATTTGGGTCTTATTCCGGATATAAGTTAAATGTGCAAAAAACTCAAATTTTAAGATATAATTATTCTCCTCAAAAAGACATACTGGATAGATTTGATCTTAAATGGAACTCAAAAGAGATTAAATATCTGGGGATCCGAATACCTAAGGATTTATCCAAAATATACGAAAGCAATTTTGGTTCCGTAAGTAAAAACATCAAGTTAGATATCGACAGATGGTCTCAATTGCCCCTAGACATGCACAATAGGATAGAAACGATAAAGATGAACCTACTTCCCCGACTCTTATATCTCTTTCAATCCCTCCCAGTAATGATTACACAAATGCAATTTAACGAATGGGATAAGTGGATCTCTAGATTCATATGGGCAGGTAGAAGACCAAGGATCCAATTCAAAACACTGCAATTGGCTAAAGAGAAAGGGGGCAGATCACTCCCATGCCTGGTAGACTATTATAAGGCGGCGCAATTAAGACCACTGGCATGCTGCTGCAACCCAAATTATACAGCAAAATGGAAGGATTTGGAAATTTCACAATTAGACGTACCATTACAATCTATACTGGGCAGTAAAACACTGTATGAGCAGCATTCTGGTGGCCTGAACCAATGGTCTAAAGTTTGTTTTCGCATTTGGTTTAAGGAATGTGGGTCACCATCACTTCAAAGACAATCTAAGTTACTGAGATGGGTTGCCTTTGACCCCGACTTCAAGCCGGCAAGGATTGACGGAAGGTTTATACATTGGTATAGAAGAGGAATCACCTCTTACTGCTCAATTACATCCAAGGGAGAATTTGACAGTTTTCAGAAAATTTCGGATACATATGGGCTGGAAAAAATAGATTTCTTTAGGTATCTTCAAACTAGGTCTTATTATAACGATCAGGTAAAACCACTTGAGGAAAGTGAGACCAACTTAATTGACATATTTATTGACATGTACAAAAAAAAGGATAATAGGAAACTTGTTTCAAAGTTGTACTCCTGTATTCAATCTAATAAGATACACTCAACAGATAAGATTAGATTAAAATGGGAGAAAGAATCTCAAACTGTCATCACAGAAGAAGAGTGGTTGAATATTTGTTCTGTGCAGTCAACTTCCACTAGTTCAGGTCTCTGGAGAGATTTTTGTTGGCGGAATCTGGTTAGATATTTCATAACCCCTAAGTTAAAATGTGTGCAAACAGGGGAGACGGCCGGGGGACTGTGTTGGAGGAACTGCGGTGAACAGCTAGCAGACCATTTTCATATATTTTGGGGCTGCCCAGCTATTCAGCCATACTGGCAAAAGATTACACAAGTAATACAAAACATTTTTGGTGGTGGAATTAACAGCTCTTTTTCTACAATCTACCTAGGTAACATTGCACCCCATATATTGGGGCCAGACAAATATCTTTTAAAAGTATTATTAGCAGCCAGTAAGAAAACTGTAACTCGAAGTTGGCTGCGGGCCGCGCCTCCGGCAGAGTCTGACTGGATCAATATTGTGACCAATATTCAAAATATGGAAAGAATGACTTTCTCGTTGAATCTACAGACCGATAAATATTTGCACTATTGGAAAAAATGGATTGTGTACATGTCCACAAGAGATGCTCATTGAGCTGTCATTATATTTGTAACTCCACCAGTATAGTGTCTGAATGGATGTATAGGTGACCAACTGTTTGTTCTATGTATTTCTGTATATTGTCTATGCGCTGTTTATAAAAATAAAGTACAAAAAAAAAAAAAAAAAGAAATCTGTGCCCCCATACCTTCATTATCCCCCCCCCCCCCCCCAACCTGTTCACACTCTCCAAAGAGCAGATGCCCTCCCTTTGCATGCCTTTTGTTTACCTTTTGTTTGAACCTGCCCTTCCTTGTTCTTAAATGCTACTGTTTAATTTGCTTCACCAGTTTACCTGTATTCTTTGAATAAACACATCACCCTCATCCTCATGTGAGCCAGTTTCGTCGTCACGCTTGATGGTTTTTGTGACGGTACTTGGGGACACATTCAAAGTTTTTGCAATTTTCCGGACTGACTGACCTTCAGTTGTTAAAATAATGACGTTTCTCTTTACTTAGGTGATTGGTTCTTGCCATAATATGAATTCTAACAGGGCTATTCAAATAGGGCTGTCAGCTGTGTAACAACCTGAATTCTGCACAACATAACTGATGGTCCCAACCCCATTAAGGCAAGAAATTCCACAAATGAACCCTGGCAAGGGACACCTGTGAAGTGAAAACCATTTCAGGTGTCTGCATCATGAAGCTCATCGAGAGAGGGCTAAGGGTTTGCAACGCTTTCAACAAAGTGGCGTGGTGGAAAAGGAGTTATAGTGTTGCAACAATGCCACCTGGTATAATTTCACCTCCAGGAAAGATATATTTTAGTTCACGCAGGTTCAATATACCACGGGGGCAAGAGATGGTTTTCAAAATAAAGAGCCCACTTTAACATGTAAGTAAATCAGCAAAAATAATCAAAAGTTCTCGCACACCCACACCAGTTGATAATAACACATAAAATTAGCACCCTGCAATAGCAGAGATTAAAGGGCAGGGCTTGTAGTTTACAGGCAGCAGGGCCAAACCAAAAGAAGGGAGGTGACACACACACACATACAGGACACTTGTGAAGGGG
Source organism: Acanthopagrus latus (assembly GCF_904848185.1). NCBI lineage: Eukaryota > Metazoa > Chordata > Actinopteri > Spariformes > Sparidae > Acanthopagrus > Acanthopagrus latus. Next base: position 28,892,817 of record NC_051045.1, on the reverse strand, counting down.
ACCACCACCAGGGACTGAACTGTCACCTTGGACCACAGCACCTAACCAAAACACACATAAACAAGTTAAAACATTTAACAGGGTACTACACAGAGCTTGTGTGACAAAACAATGAAAACAAAATACAGAAATACAAAGAGCACTAAATAATATAAACTTTTAAGGCACAAATAAATGAAAACAGTGGGATGCCCTTTAAATGGCTCAGAATTGGGCAGCCTTATTATAGGAGTGACCACGAGCTGAGGAGCCAGGCCCATGCCAAAAGCGGCTCAATTGACAAGCTCAAGATAGGACACGTTCATGGGGGAGCCACATGGCTAAATATTGTCACCATTGTCAAGCCTGGAGCCACACTGTGGTATACCTGCAGAGCTGACACTTTACTAAGCACACCAGAATACTCAAATCTCTCCATGATGTGATGCTGCAGACATTTGTGGCTGCTCAAAAATTCTGGGGCACATGGGTGCCAAAATTAAAAGCAAGACGTTCCATTATGCAGGATTGGTGGACCGGGCATTAGGCACTAAAACAACTGGATTAGGGTTGGGAAAAGATCAAGTTTTGGCCTAACATATCCATTTTGGTTGCCACAAACACGGCTGTTGATGTCCCAAGCACAAAACATCAGGATTATATTTCTAAGCAGGTCTCATGCACTGACAATTTTCACCATTGTCATGGCATGCCTCCATTTTCTCAGAGTGAAAAACAAATGTATTACTGGTAATGGTAAGACACTGATAGCGCACAGATAGACAAGAGTCAGATGTGTCTCTCCTTCTTCTCTGCACTAGAGTGCTGGGAGGCAGCAGTGGGTTACTATGGTTACAGGAACACTATGTCGCTCTTAAACGTTCAACAAATTAACTTAAATCATCAACAGAACATTAAGAAATACCAGTCTTGACATTTTGTGCGGCACTGTAGGACGCCACCTCCTTGGACCTGAAGACCTTCTTCTGCTGTGCTAGTGGTGTACTCAGTACACAGTACGCTGAGGTCACAGTTAGAAGTTACTCTGGTGATACACTTTATTGGTTTGGTTTTTGAAGGTGGCCTTTCGTTTTGTTTTGTTTTTTTTTTTACATTTTTTCTATCATTCTGTAGCTGATGTTACTGCATATTTAACAGTATACAGCGACATTTGTCTACCTGTACAACAGTGCAGCCATAGCAGTTGGCAACAGGTCTCTCTCTCTCTCTCTCTCTCTGTCTCTCTCTCTCTCTCTCTCTCTCTGTCTCTCTCTCTCTCTCTCTCTGGTGAAGGCCAGGGTCCAAATAGATTTTAAATATTACAGTCAGATGCAGGACATGGACCAGTTCACTAAGACCTGGATTCATTAAAACACACTGTGTTCAGTCACTGACAACACTCTGGTCTTCTCTAGTTATCTCATGTGATACATTTCTCCAAACCCGTCTGCACGACCTGTGTTTTATGTATTTTAATTTATTGATTTTATTGGTTTTAGTTTGACTTTTAATATTGGTTTTAACGGATTTACTGTATTTGCTCTGTGCTTTTTGATCATTGTTTGATCAAAATGCGGGTTCCTAAATAAGTTCCTCTCTCTCTCTCTCTCTCTCTATCTCGCACCCGCTCACACATTGCACCCGCTATGTGTGAGCGGGTGCAAGTGTGGAGTGATTGACTATGGTGAGTGCATTTTCAAAAGTTTTCTGTGTTTGTTTGGTTTTTTTGTTTGTTGTGTATGTTTCAGTGTAGTTTTGTGTAGGTCGGTGTGTGTGTGGCAGCGGGCATCATACCCAGTGTCGGAGTGGATGAGGAGGAGCTGCAGAAACTGACGAGGCGACATGCTATCAAACTTTTGCCAGCAGTCAGCTGTTCAGTGGGAGATGCAGCCTATGCTATTGGAGATTTTGTGGGGTTCCAAAGTGTTAAAGCTGCCTCACGAATCAACAGTGCAATAGTCATCTTCCTGGATGATGTGGCAAAGGCAGAGAAAGTGGGGGAAAGTGGCGTGGTGATCTATGACACCTTCACACCGGTGTTTCCTGGGTGGCCGTGCCTGTTAGCCCAGGGAGGGGATCAGCCAAAAGCCTGTGTTGCTATTTTACCACTATGATCAAATTAATTTAATGGAAAACAGCCATTTAACACTACACACCACGTGAGGTTGCGGTACATGGCATAGATGGACCTACCAGCAGCGATTGGTGAGAGCATCTGGACATCAGGCGCACTGTACTTACAGTGTCAGAGGGAGAGCCAAGCGGACCACTACCAGTCTTTATAGGATGCCTGCATGCAATGATTGGCCATCAATCAGAGAGCATCTGAACAAAATCATACAGACCCAGCAATTAAAGAGGCTTAAACCCCAGAACTCACTCACTGAGTTCCCTCACATGCACCAAGCACACAGTTCTGGGGTTTAAGCCTCTTTTATTGCTATATATATGTAGACTTGGAGACTGAACAAGGCTTGTGAGTCTCGTCCTGCCTCTTGTTGCAGCTCCCCGTCTGCTCTCCTGCGCATCTCCCATGCATCCTCCATCTGAGGTCCAGTACGCTAATGCATTTATAGGGAGAAACCAGGTGCCAGCTCTGTCAATCACTCACCTGGTGCTGCTCTCCTGAGCCCTCTCCACCTCTCTCTCCCGCAGCCACGCCTCAACCACGCTCACCTCCACAGACGCCTTATACATATACTGTATGCTGAGAGTGATCAGGCTATTTGGTCAGTTTTATTAATGTCTTTTAAATGCTACTATACATACTGGCTGCCAGGTTAATGATATTTTAACCTCAACATTCCCAACCTTCCTCCTCAGCCTCCTCCTCCTCCTCCTCCTTGCCATGATCACGCCTCAGACAATTGTTGCATTCATGATCGCAGCCTGTTCAATATTTCACACAGAGGTCCACTGAAGACACAAGAGGCTCCATCTCGCTCTCTCTCTCCCCTATGCAAAAATGGATAGACCGCCTGCTGTTGAGAATGTTAATGATTGTACTGTGGTAGCATTAGTTGTGTGTGTGTGTGTGTGAGCGTGTGTGTGTTTGGAGGGGTGGTTTATGATAGGTTTATGATAACTGATGTTACATGAATGTACATATACAGGTCATAGGTACATATATGGCTGTGTGTGTGTGTGTGATTACTATATAAGTGGTTGTACAGATTACAATTATGAAATCTTTATTTTCTTGGCAGGAAGCAACAAACTACACGATACACACTCAGAGCTTGAAGCTTCCAGTTCTCATTAGTGCCTCACAGATGCACCCCGGAAATAACAATAGCACCCACCCACACACACACACAGTCAATACAACAATTCATTAACAATCTTAACAGCAGGAGATTTAGCCTTTTTGAACTTGAAGGAGAAAAAGAAAAGGTGCCTTGTGAACGCTAATTGGGGCGACAGGCAGAGGCTAATGAATTACGCTACACATGGATTTCTATGTTGTTTTTTAAGCTTTCTAAATTCCATGGAGTCTCACAGAACAGCCACTGACTTCATAAACTGCATGTGTAGACACTAACAACATTGACGCTCACCTTCGAACCCTAGGTCAATACAGGTTTAAAGGTCCTATTCATGAGAACCGTAGATTTTTCTTATTCCCAACTCAAATACTGACCAGTTCAGAAATCAATTTTTCTTTCAAATATGTCCTTAAAATATTTCTGATGGGGTGTCTTTCAATTTTTGATATTTTCAAACCATTTATAGATTTTTTGTGGTCTACAGTTCCAATGGGTGTAGGGATTACTGTATTGGGACTGGAGGAATCATCTAACCATTGAATTCTGATGGTCCCTGCAGTACAGTCCTCCTCCATAACATGGTAGCAGTCTTTTACTAAGCCCATAAGGATGTCACATAAGACCTCAGTGGCCTCAGGTTTCACATCATTGAATTCATGGTAATGGACAAAAACTCTGCAGTATTTGTTTCAGTTGCGGAGCTGATACAGGCACCACTTAGTACCCCCCATCATCTGAATAACGTATCAGAACGCTGCAGCACGCCTCGTTTTCAATCTACCCAAATTTTCCCATGTGATCCCTCTCCTCCATGATCTCCACTGACTTCCTGTTGCAGCCCTCATCCGTGGTATGGAACTGCACCCATCTATGTCCAAACACTAGTCAAACCACACACCTCAGCATGAGCACTTCGCTCTACTACATAAGATGGCTGGCTGGTACTGTCATCGCTGAGAGCAAACAAAGGTTGCTCAGTGAAATCGCAACTCTTCTCTGTACTGGCACCAAGGTGGTGGAAAGAACTTCAGACCAATGTCAGGAAAGCAGAATCACTGCCCATCTTCTGCAAAAGACTCAAAACTTAAAACCAATTTGAACCAACCAACCAACCATTTTTTTTTTAATTTTTTTTTTCGGGTGTGGAAAAGTTTTGCTCTTGATATTGCTACGGACTAGTGGGGTCTAGGGAGTTTTATATAAAAGCAACATATGCTAGTCCTAACCTGGAGTGTGTGAGAAGGAAAAAGAACATGGGAAAGAAACAGAGCGGAGATGGACTGGTTTTCACCGAGAGAAAAGTGTGGAGGTGGGTCGGCCTACCGGAGATAGCTGGTCTTCCAGGATGACACCGCCGCCAGCTCAGACCTGCGCTCTCTTAGGAGCGCCGAGGCCCGTCTTTGGTTTTCAGTTAAATGTTTTTTAAAAGAATGATGGTGGATGGGTCTTCATACGTCAAGCTGGTTCTCAGGAGGCTAAAGGTGTGTCTCGTCTTCAGGCTTCCGGCTTCAGTCGGCATCTTCCGTGTGGCACTCGCTCAGGCTACCACACAGACCCCCAGCCCCCCCACACACAGGTGAGTCCCCTTTTCTTGATTCCAGGAGAGGAAGCCACACGCCTCTCCAAGTGAGGTCATCTCAACCTCAGCACCTCTTCCATACCTCTCTGATCTCTCATGAAAAACATTCATTAGTCCATTCATTTGTGGAAACCAGAGTGAAAGTGAAACATTATTGATTTGTTGGACAAATAAAGTTGACAACCAGTTTGTATGTGTACTCTTTTGATTTCTGTCCATTTGAATTTCATTTTCCGGACTGCCACACATCTCAGTCACTATGGCATCATGTTTTCATTGCAAATGTGAACAAATCTCATACTTAGTTCTGCTCTTCTTGTCACAATTACTGAGCTCCACCGTGAATGATGTATTGTGTTGCTTTCTGGAAATGTTACATTCATGGAAAGCAAGAAAAAAATGGAGAAAAGATCTACAGTATCTCACATTTTATTCATTGAACCTCACAGATATACCGCCTCCAAACAGAGGCCCTAGTCTTGTTTATCTCCTGCCTCACTCTCACAGCCTTCTCTCCCTCCACTTTTCTCTATCTCTGACATCACCCTCTTTTCAGCTCCTCCATATGTCTGAGCAGCTCGAGCTTGGGAGCGAGAAGAGGCTTCAGTCAGTGAAAGTTCAAAAGCAACCCACTCCCTGTCAAATGGAAATCCACTGGAGGGATAATCCTTGCCTTCACCATGCTGACTGAAACAGACAGAAAGAGAGGAGAGAAGGACTAACAGGAAAAAGGAGAGAAGGAGTATCAACCGTCCACTTGACAGAAAGAGAATAAACCACACTGCTCCATGGTGCTGCCAGTGGTTAAAAACTCTACAGGGTACCTCTGACCACTGACCACTGGTAACTGACCACTAATACTCCAGGACACTGATGGTAACTTGACAAATCACACTTCTGAATACACCTCAACAGCCATCAGTGGACTGGCTGTGGTCGGAAAAATCTATTATTCCTCTATAACATGTTGTGAAAGACATATCATTTGTAGCATTATAACCAACACAACACGTTTCTTTTGTCACAACTAGCATCCACAAACTAAATACAGAGAGGGGGCGGCTGTAGCTCAGCAGGTAGAGCAGGTCGGCAAGTGATCAGAAGGTTGCTGGTTCAAATCCCATACTGAACCCCAATTGCTCATGCGATGAGCTGGCGACTCGTCCAGGGAGTGCCCTGCCTTTGCTTGGAGACAGCTTGGCACCAGCAACAAACCCCGCGACCCGTTGAAAAAGGGATAAAGCAGTGACAGAAGATGACATGACAAGCTAAATGAGTCACAGCTTTTGTTGAACCTGCACTAGATACTGTTTCTGACATTTTGATAGCCATTTAATCCCAAACATTATAATGAATGCAAAGATGTCTAATTAACCATATGAAATAAATGCACTTTTTATTGTTGCATGTTGAATTTTTTAAAAAATTGTTAAATTAATTTTGGCAGTATGGGCACAGTCCAGTACATTCACCATAGCAAGTGACTGACGTTTTTGTCATTGCCTTGTGGCCACCTGTTTTCTGACCAATACAACTGAAAACTACATTTCCACTGAATGTACTGTGTGTCTTATAACATTTTTTAAAAGTCTTACATACTGTACATAAAAGTAGATATTTTGTTTTAAAAAATTACTTTGGTAAAAGTCACCAATACAAATAGTACTTGGGTTAAAGTATTGTGTAATGTATAAAATAAAGTGTTTCTCTATCAGAATCAGAGTTGTTTTATTTTTTTTTGTTCATGTTTTTTCTTTGTTTTTGATGATTGCCGATAAAATAAATTCATTTGAAAATGGGCTACTTTGGCTCCAATGCAGCATGCAATCTGCAACTAACTAGTAAACTGAGAAACCAAATAAACAAAGGGAGTATACTTCCTAAATGTAGTAGGGAGGAAGTATAGTAAATGTCAAGCAGAAATAGTAAAAGCACAAACATTCGTTTCCTAAGTAGAAGTTCAGATAAGACTCTGTAAAAGTAAAGAACTGATTCAACTTCTTCACTCAAGTAAAGGTAATAAAGTACAGGCTAAAATATAAATATAAATGTATCCCATTGAAGGACATTTCTTTCTGCCATTTATGTACAAAGCTACCTGAAGCTCATGTGATTAAAGGTCCCACATAATGAAAAACATGTTTCCTCTGGTCTCTACATATATAAACTGGTCCTCCCTGAGCCTGCCAACTCCCAGAATGAGGAAAACAAATGATTCCTGCATGGTCTCTGCAGCCCACCCACTGGTAAAACGGGGCTCCTATAGGCTGTTTAGATTCAGCTCGTTCCTTTACGTAACAAAATGAGTCATTATCACAGGCCGACCTCCTCTGCCTGGTGATAGGAGATATCTGAGAGGAGGGCGTTCATCCCCGAGGTGAAGTTCGGTGTGTCCAGCGGTAAGACAGTAGTGTTTCACAATGACGTTGCTCAGAGCTAGACATGCAAACTGCTCTGTTGTTGGTTGTAAAAATCAACATCAGTGCCCATATTCTGTCCCTGCTACAGAACAACAGAAGAGACAGTGGTTGTGTTTAATTTTTTTAACAACTACGTGCCGGCTGCGGTTCATGTTAGCTTTTGTGTGTGTCCTAACCACTTCACATCGGACTGCTTCAATAACAAGGGTCGGTACAAAGCTGGCTTTGCCTCGACACTGTCCCTCATAAAAGGATCAGTCCGACTCATACCGCCCCCAGCAACTGCACCTGAGCCACAGTTAAGTGTTGCTGCGCTTTGATAGTATTTATAGTTGCCTACGAGTATGGTAAAGTCAGCTGGAAATTGGCTTACTAGTTAGCTCTGCTTCGGTCCGCTATGCAATGGCGTTTGAAGCAAGTTTAATGTTAATAATATTACGATGGAGCTTGGTTATCACAGTAAAAAGTCTGGAAACACGTGCAGACTGGAGACAGAGACGATAATGTGAACAGTGTCCAAGAATTTGGAGTCTTTGTTGGAGACAAACACATTTTTTGCTAGCTGTTAGCCATTAGCTACATGGTAATAACTGTACCAACACATACAAACAAACTAACATTATTCAGACACACTAACTATTCTGAAATGCCTGCTGCAGCCACAGAGTCTGAATTTCCTCAGGAGCATCTCCTTCTGGGTCCAATTCTGGGTATAACTGATATGGTTGAGTGTAAGCATCTCCGCGAGCCATAGCAATACATAAATATACATCCACCATAACATTAGCGTATGCTATTGCTAGTGTCCGAGGCATTCCACCAGTATGATTCTACTACACTATATTTACCATTTACTCTTTAAAATCATTCAGCAAATTAGAGCTACAGTAAGGCAAGGCAAGTTTATTTGTATAGCACAATTCAGACACAAGGCAACTCAATTCGCTTTACAGGGGCATACAAATTACATTAAAGGAGATTGCATTTAAAATGCATTAACTGCATTAACAACAAGTAGGAAGACACAAAGGAGGCAAGAATAACTGAACACTGCTTCTCCATGTTTAGTTCTGACTCCAGGGACTGAAAGCAGACCTGTACCTGACAACCACAGAGGTCTGGATGGTTCATGACGTAGCAGCAGATCAGAAATGTATTGTAGCCCGAAACCATTCAGTGCTTTATAAACCAACAGCAGGATTTTGAAATCTAATATTTGACAGACAGGAAGCCAGTGTGAAGATCTGAGAACTGGAGTGATGTGATCTACTTTTTGTCCTTGTTAGGACTCGTTCTGCATCAGCTGCAGCTACAGTTACAGTAGTCGAGTCTGCTTAAGATAAATGGATGGACAAGTTGTTCCCAATCCTATTATCCTTTTTTAAAAGTCCTTTTATCATGGATATATTCTTAAATTGATTGTAGGCTGACTTTGTAATTGTCTTAGTGTGGCTGCTGAAATTCAGGGCTGAGTCAATGATTACACCAAGGTTTCTGGCTTAGTTTGTAGTTTTCAACATTACAGATTGAAGTTGAGCCGAGACAGTTAGTTGTTCTTACGTGGTTCCAAAAACAATTATTTCAGTTTACTCTTTGTTTGACTGAAGAAAACTCTGACACATCAAATCACTGATTTCTTCAATGTGTTTACTCAGCATTAGTATAGGATTATAGTCCCCTTTTGATATGAAATGTAAATTTGTGTGTGACTGTGGAAACATATTTTGTTGTTTTCCATTATCTGAGTTAGAGAAAGCATGTAAATGTTGAATAGCAGAGGCCTCAGAATGGAGCCCTGGGATACTCCACTCATCATCATCATCAGCTCAGATGTTAAAGCCCACCCAGTTGTGTATATATTTCTTTATTACATTGTGGGCAGTCTGTGGACAGCAAAGGAAGAATTTCATTGTACATAGGATGTTTCTTTACTGTGCATATGACAATAAACACTTTGAATCTTGAATTTTTTAATTACAAAACAGTTGGTCTCTTGGTCCAGATAATGGTATGCACAATTACTCAAATTTAACTGTCCCGCTTCCTCAAGTGCTAAAATGTATTTTTGATTCAGCCCCAAATTTTGAGTTACATGTTGTAATACTTGCGCAGTCCTTTATAACTAAAGATTTGGAGGAAAAAATTAATCCATGCTTAAAGGAGAACTTTGGTTGATGTAAACATGCAGCTTCATTGCTCAAGCTACCCTTGACTTGCCAGTACCAAAGACGCAAACATATTTGGTCCAACCATTACAGGGCTCCGTGAATGGAGAGTTAGCATTGACAGCTAACAGTATAGGGTCAGAACTTTACACTGTGTTTTAAGCTTCTTAACATGCTCCACATCTCACCCCAAAAGTCATGCAACATCAGCAGACACCTTACAACACAGCACTGTAGTGTGTATGACTCAAAATGAATAAAAAAGTAGTTCAAACAGTGTGTTTGTGCAGGTACTGTAGCCACATACCGGTTTGTTGACATCCGTGTCCTCTGGTAGCCAGACCGAACTAGTCAATCTGTCGAGTGTGTGCTCAACAGGCTTAACAGGCTATTGTAAGGCTCATGGCTCATGACAGGCTGTAACATGGACATGTACATTATGAAAAGAAGGACGAAAATGCTTGAATACGTTTCTGTCTCTGCCAGTGAGGGAGTAAGTGCACACTCTAATGCATTTTTTGTCATCACTGGGGATTTTAATCATGTCTCACTGGACAAAACCCTCCCAACATTTCACCAGTATGTTGACTGTCCCACCAGAGACTATAACAAACTGGATCTTTTGTATGCAAATGCTAAGGGTGCATACAATGTCACCTGCAGAAGTTTTCTGACGACTCGGCTGTTGTTGGGTGTATGAGTGAAGGACAGGAGGAGGAGTACAGGGCACTGGTAGACAACTTTGGACTGGACAGAGTGGACTGGACAGAATCACCTGCAGCTGAACATCAGCAAGACCAGAGAGATGGTGATGGATTTTAGGAAGAAGAGGAAGACAGCTGCCCAACCACTGCGCATTCTGGGAAAAGATGTGGAGGCGGTGGAGGATTATAAGTACCTTGGTGTTACCATCAACCACAGACTGGACTGGAGCTTTAACACTGAAGCTGTTTACAAGAAGGGGATGAGCAGACTTTACTTCCTGAGGAAGCTGAGATCCTTCAACATGTGCAGCAAGATGTTGGAGATCTTTTATCAGCCTGTGGTGGCCAGTGTACTTTTCTTTGCTGTAGTTTGTTGGGGGAGCAGCATCGGAGCCAGCGACACCAACAGACTCAACAAACTAATCAGGAAGGCTGGCTCTGTGATTGGCTGTAAACAGGACACTCTGGAGTCTGTGGTGGAAAGGAGGACACTGAAAAAACCGTTATCCATCATGGATAATCCTCTCCACCCTCTCCACCACACACTGGTCAGACAGCGGAGCACCTTCTCCAAAAGGCTGCTTCAGCTTTGCTGTCATAACAACAGATATAGGAAATCTTTCCTGCCACAAGCCGTCACGTTATATAGCAACTCTCTCACCTCTGCCTGACAGAGATAACTCTACTGTTTTGTTGTATATATTATTACTGTTTATTGTTTATATTTTTTGCAGACCCACTGCTGCTGTGACAAAATAATTTCCCAGTCTGGAATCATTAATGTAATTCTATTCTATTCTATTCTATTCTATTGGTGCTCTCTTTTTATAGAGGAATTGTATGTATTCTAAAAGAGTTTTAGTAACAAAAATAAACTGCTTTTATACCTATCTCTCTCTATTTATCTAACTCTATCTATCTCTATCTATCCATCTCACTGTGTCGGTGTCGGAATCTGAACCTAAAAATAAATTAAGGTGAACGATTTTAGTTTGTTACAGCAGCAACCCAAATTCCTTCCTTATTTACACGCAATCACCAGATGTCGATAATGAAATCATTTCACGTGGAGAAATTCAGCCTGTTCACCTGAGTCTTACATTTAGATCAAAGCCGAGGTGATGAAAAACTGTGTCTACTGTAGAGTCAATTGACCAGGATGTGAATGCAGAGTTTACACATTCCCATTGCACACAAAAGCCTTACATTAGCAGGTCAAAGTGAGATTTTTGACCAGTGGAAAAGAGGGAATATTTATGGAAGTCCACATATCTGGTGAATGAAAAGACTGACTTCACCTCAGTCAATCCTGCATCTAAAGTATCTCAGAAGTACCAATTTGTGCAAATATACTTTCTTTCTCCAAGTACATGAACCCCAATTAATTCAGCTTACTGACAGTAACACCTTGCTTTCAGAGGTATGTGTTGGGTTGTAAAATCATGGATAATAAACACAAACCACCAGCAGTCAAAGAAAAAATGCCTGATGGTTGAAATTCCCACACCTTTTTTCATGTAGTTCTCTATTTTCCCCTCATCCTCCTTCACTTGTAGTGAAACACAAACACAAGCACTTGCATGTGTGCGTGTGCTCCTTCAGTTTCACAGCCAGGGCCTAGTCCCACAGGAGTGCTGCTTCATCAAGTCTGGTAGTGGGTAGCAAAGGGCATCGTCATTAGATTAGTCTCTGATCACTCTCCCTAAGTAATTATCGTCCTGCCCAGGCTCCTGCAGCATGCAGACTTAATTGATTTAATGGAGTGTGTTCTCTCTCTCTGGGTCTCTGTCTCACTCTTCTTTTTCCCTCTGCTTCAAGACCACATTTCCTTCCATCAGGGTTTAGGATTCAATTTCAGAGTCAATGAGGTGATGGGGCCCTGCACTCAAAAATGGATTCCGGGATGAATGCTTTTGTCATGTTGTTTTCTTGCGCTAATAAAGCTGCATCCCAGCGTTTTTGTATTTTTTTAATTACAGTTTGTAAACTCCTTCATGCTACATAAACACAGAACATACAGTATAAGGTCATTTATATACATATATACTGTACGTCAGAAAACCATTCTGTTTTGCATTTTTTGAATTTGCATTGGGGTGAATGTAAACAGTGGCAACAAGATGGTGATCTTCTGATTAAAGGTTTGACATCAGCACAACACAGACTCCAATCCTCCGTGCTTTGCTGTTGTCCTGCATTCTGTCACCTCGGAACACTGCCCACCTGTCGAGGGTAACAGCTTGATCTGGGATGTTGTGGTGGAAACACGTCTCTGTAAAGATGTGGACACAACAGAGTCTGATTTCATGTTGTTTTGCCAGCCTGTATCCCATTTTTCCATTTCGTTTTCATGCAAATGGCCATTAGCCAGGAGCATCTTATATCTAAGTTGGATTACCCGGACTCTCTTCCTCCCTGGGGCGGTCGAGCTGATCAGGTCGGACGGTCAAAAGATGTCAGATGTGATTGTCTCAAAGTCTGTTGCTCTTACTCCAAACCCTGCGCTTTCTTCTCCAACGCAGATGCAAGTATTCTCTGCTGGTTCATTGTGGTTTAAAATTAAAGAAGAAAAATAACTGATTAAAACCAAAACTGCAGCAAAATCTCAAGGAGCTATCTACTGCTGGATCTGCATGGTTGTCTGTAAGCACATGTTTTCATATATAACCATGACAAGACTATAAGTACATGAGTACACAAATGTTGTTTTTAAATTCCTGTTGGAGAGGCATTGGTAGGTATTTTATTGAACTTTAGACAGAGACAGCCCAGTTGTTTTCCACTGATCCCGATGTTAAAGCCAAACCAGGCTAACCACATTCTGACTCCAGATAATGATGTGAGATTTGTGTTGAAACAAACTGAATAGGACATGGAACGTACAGAATTTTCTAAATCCAAAATAAAATGAAAAGACTGAGTTACATTGGAGTTTACAGCACTGCTCTAACATACACAACATTTAGGTTTATCATTTATAAAAATCTCTGTGGGGACATGGCCTTGGATTTATGAGGTTAGTTAGTTACAGGGTGGAGATGTGATAAGTGGAAGAATCAAAGTCAGACTAGTTAGCCCCTAGATGTATAGGCCTATATGTATTCCATCTGACTCTGTGTTCTCATTTTCTCTTGAGCTGTTCTTCTAATGATTTAATGATAACATGCGTTCTGATCCTCCCCAGGTATTTTTTATAGGCAAGGCAGGTTTTATAGATGGGTTTTTAACATACATGTGGATAATGTAAGCCTAACATTTACCTACATTAACCTTTGGATTGGCCGCTGTGTGTGTGTGTGTGTGTGTGTGTGTGTGTGTGTGTGTGTGTGTGTGTGTGTGTGTGTGTGCATGAGTAGAATCATTTATTCTCTCAGCCTGCTGTCAGATGATGATTCTAGTGCTATGTGATTATCTTTGGCATATTGATTTGGCTTGTTTAAAGACTGACTCTGACATGAGCAGCAGAAGCAGATGTTGGGCTAAGTGGTATCAGCAGCCATGAATATCATATGGCTGGGCGCTAATGCTCAACCTTATTGCTGCCTAATGAACCACTAAGAGACAATCAGTGCCATTTGCTCACCTCTCTGCATCCAGAATGAATCACAAGCACACTGCTGCCAGCCAGTTTGCTTGCAGTGCTGCAAACTAACTCAGTTTTTACTAGATGGAAGGTCAGAATACTTCTTGGGGAAACTGAACTCCCTGCACAGCAGGCGCGGCTTTAACAGCTGATGTAATTAAATGTACACCATAGGCAAAAACAAGCATGAACACTAGTATGCACAGCTAATCCACACACTTTTTTGCACTAGCACTTACTTAGGCTAGATGAGATAATGAGGCAACAGTGCAATTACGGAAATCGGAGAGGCAGGTTTGGGCATATTCAGCCCTGCATGACGCTTGCTTGCTAACATGGCATGCTAATTGGCTGGAGCACCAAGACACACACTGACAAAAGAAGCCTGAGGGAGAATATTGAGACAACCCCTGAAGGGTTGGACACATAAAGACAGACGGCAGTAACCTCCATGTCAATCCCTTTATGACTAAGGACAAAATGGTGCTGGCAGGCAGTGCTTAATTTAAAAATTAATGGGCCATGGGATTTTTTTTTCTATCACTTAAGACACTTTGCAGCCCGAGTGGGGTTACCTCCATCCTGCCCTCTCCCCTGGCTGAGTTTTACGACTCTTCAGATGGCTAAGGATGCGTACTGCATACGCTGCAGTAAATTCATTGCTAATTTGATTAAATACTGCTGCGTCCTTGTGGCTGGTCAGACAGAAAGGTGCCCAGGCACATTCCATTTGAGATGTGCAGCCTGAACATTGCACTCCATTATATTGTGCCCCATATCTGATTGAAGGAACAATCTGTGATCCACGCATAAACAAAAAGGTAATTGTGTTTGATGTTTATAGGTAACCATCAAAAAGAAATGTGTGTGAGTGAACAGGCACCCACAGGGGGACCATGGGTAGGACAACATAGGGATGTTACAATTGTCTAGCCTGACATACATTACTGTTTCAAGATCAGAGTGAAAAGAGAATGCCTAATTTTGGTGATGGTTCTGGGTTGGAAAAAGCTAGACCTGACAGCAGAATTTACCTGCCTGTTAAAACGTTGACCCTCATCATATATACCCGTTGTATGTGCCTGAGGTGCTGGGCAGTAACAGTTGTATGATGTGCAGGGGCAAAGTGTAGTATCTCTGTCTTGTACTTGTTTAACTGAAGGAAATTATGAGCCAACCAGTCTTTAACATCCTGAGGACAGATTTGTATTTGAGTGACATCAGCCTGCTTTTGGAAATTGAGGTGGAGGTAGATCTGGTTATTACAGGCGTAGCAGTGAAAAGGGATGTTATAATTTTGGTTTAACTTTCTCCTAATGGAAATGTGTAGAGACAGAAAAACTGTGGATCTAAAACTCAACCCTGCAGAACCCTACATGAAATATATGCTAGTATGAAGGACAATCTGCCATTAGAAACAGTGAAGTGTAAGAAGGAAAAAACTGCACTGAGATCTGGAAGAGTTTAAACAGAGCAATTTACCGGCATTTACAGCACAGAGGAGGTCATTTGTAACTCTTAGAAGAGCTGTCTTTGTAATGTAGTGTTCACAGAATTCTGACTGGGATTTCTCAAAACTATTATTTTGGATCCAAAAAGAACAGAATCTGTTTAAGTAATCCTTTATAAAACCTTGGATAAAATTGAAAGCTCAGAAAATGGGTCTAAATGATTTGGAATAGGTGGATCAAGGCCAGGCCTCTTGATGAGGGGCTAATTTATGGCATGCTGCTTCAAATGACTGTTTAGAATAGAACAGAATAGATTTTTATTGTCATTGTTTCAGAAAAAAACATAACATAGATAGCAGCTCTGTTTAGAGTTTTGTTGCAGTCTAATAGCTGGTGGATTTCATATTCCACCTGCAATTATGCCTCCAAGCAGGTGTCACAAGACTGGGCAGAAGTTATCAAAAGCAGAATATATATTGATGACCATTTACTGCTGTAAT
Organism: Acanthopagrus latus; assembly: GCF_904848185.1. NCBI lineage: Eukaryota > Metazoa > Chordata > Actinopteri > Spariformes > Sparidae > Acanthopagrus > Acanthopagrus latus. The sequence goes on along the minus strand of NC_051045.1, from coordinate 28,877,170 downwards.
GTCATGTAGAAAAACATAAACAAATTGGTTTGAAAAATTCTTCAAAGATGAGAGGCGTTAGGCAAATCATATACTCACAAAACACACTCGGTTTTCTTGGCAGTCATCAAAGACGACATCACCAAGGCAGAACACATTTGGAGACACTGTTAGTGTCTTTTTTGTGGTTGTGTATTTAAGAACAATCAGTCAATGAATCCACCTTATATTGTCAAGGTAAAATTTCAACCATTTTCTTTTTTTAATATGAATTTGACTAAGTTTGTTTTTCTGTCATTGTCAAATTTACACATATTTCTTGACCCTATATGTTGATGGTATATGACAGTCTGGGTAGTTTCTGACTTTTGAGACCAACAGGTAGAGCCAAAAGAAGTTAACAACTCTTCTGGTCTTGAATATCCTGCCATGGAGAGAGCAGGGAAATGAGGTAACTGCAGAGGTAATTACATGCTTTGGCAAGCTGTGGCATTTGCTCCATTCAGAGAATTTGTCATTTTTCCTGGAACATGCAGCAGGGACCTGAAATTGGACTTAGATGTTTAAAAAAATCTGTATAGCTAACAAATGTAAATGCTCTTTTCATGTCAGGTCAATGGGATTTTTGAATAAATCTGAATTGAAGACAAAAATACAGAGCTTTAACAGAACATTAAGCTGCAGAGACAGGCAGCAGCAGCCTACGCAGTGTGGTAGACTCCTCAAACCTTTTTCTTCATGCTGCAGACAGAAATCATTTCAAGAGTGAACAGACAGAATGTTTACTCACCAAACTTGAGACATCAAAGAACTGCAAGCATGACACCCGAAAATTGGTGGTGGGCGAGTGTTCTCTTGTTGGTTTCCACATTATTCCTTCCCTCCAGCTTAATGTGTCGTCTTTGGCTGGTTTTATTATGAGTGGGTGACATGCAGACATGAGTTATATTAGATTGTAAAAGCTTTTTTCTAATTATTCAATCCAGCTCTCTGGGTCAATAAAGCCAATCAGTTTCTGTCATGAGTGCACCCCCTCATGGGATAATGAGTCGTTTGTGAAACGGTGCATAATCAGAGCTAATATTCTGCCGTTTTGGCTAAGAGTGGGGCACTATATGACAGGGGCACTCATTACGCAGTTGATCTTTCCATTAATACATAATGTTCCTGTTCCTTTACAGCCTGATTCTAACAATTAATTTGACTGTTCTCTCCCCTTTCATATGTTTTTATTATCCAGTCTTTTTCTTAGCTATTTCTCAACACTGTTGTATCCCAAGTTTTTTTTTTCTTTTTGTATATATATATATATTTTTTTTGCTGTTTCCTTTCCTCATCTCCTTATTTTGTGTTTGATATTTTTATATACTTTTTTCTCCATGTTCATGGCATTCTTCATCCACATTTGTAGTAATGGGACTTGGCAGTGCCACATATTTTTGGGTGACTGACAGGGGTACACATTTTCTGTTATACAGTGATCTATGACAGTATGCATATTTCAGTTTTCAATTTCATGTGCGCGAGTGTGTTATCATGATGCTAACCAGGCCTGTATTTCTTCGTAGGCTCAAGTGTGTGGTTGTGAGGTCATCTCGAAATCCTTTTAACAGTTCAGGTAGGATGTATTATGAAATGGTGTTATTAACAATTGGTTTTTATTATTGGTTTATGTGTTTCCACAGTCTTTCTTTTGCTATTTCTTTAAATGTGTTTACCTCAATTGTGGGGTCCACAGATAAAATAGTTTGATCACTTGAAACCTTTATTAATACTTTGTTAAAAACCAAAACATCAACAACAGAAATAGCAGATCTATGAGCACACAACTTTGATGCTTTGCTTGTTAATAACTAACTTGCTCAACTTTTAACATTTTCATTTTTACTATAATTAGTGTACAATGAATGTTTCTGATAGATTTGGAAACTTTTTTATCTGCATATTCACTTGTTTAATTTCATTTATCATTATGTATTATTTTAAAAATGTTTTTGAACTTGAATAAATGATGTTTGTTCTCATGTTGTGTACAGATATCGGCCTACAGAGAGTCAGTGTTTCACCATCAGACACGTGCCAATAGGTGAGTTTTGTAAATTGTGTAAAAATTTGAACAAAAAAAACAAAACAAAACTAGAACTAGATAGAGATTTTTGCCCTGAATTATTCACAATGTTTAGATAACAGACTTAATCAAATTACTGATGTGTTGTCAACTGGTTGGCATAATCATTTTCCCCCTCATTCAAAATTCTACACATATTTTAACTTGTACATATTCAATTTTTGAATAGCCAGAAGTGCAAAACTGGGCTGAAATGGTTTAGGCTTTAATTGAAAATATTTAAATTGCAGGGTGAAGTTGGCCCAATGGAGTGGAAGTGCAAGCTGTGTTCTGCAACTTCAAATACCCAGGGACAATTATTTTGGCATTACACTGTACTGCATAGCCAATATTCAAGAGTGTCCCACTGCCATGTCTCTATGAGAGTTGCATTTGTACTTTTCCATCATTCGAAGCGATGAAAGCTCATCTGTCAAGATTTCATAATGATTCATGTAGAGTAGATGCAACTGACGGAGCATGTGGTTTTTCTTTACATGTCCTTTGTGTAACTTCAAGCAGCCCTTTTCTGAGGAAATTCTATTTGGTCATTTGAGAAGTCATTTACAAAATCATGAGATGGTAGCATGCCCATTCAAGAACTGTAATTACAGAACAAATAGCTATGCAGTGTTTAATGCACTCAAAAGTAGAAAACATGGCGGTGATTCAGGTGAATGTGTTGTAATGGCAGACAATGATAGTGCCCCAGTTGTAGTTGCAGCAGAAAGTCTTGGGGAACCTGCTGAAAGTCACAGTCCAGGGTCTGCAGACACATTTGATCTCAATGAGGTAAACAGTCAGTGTGACACAGACACTTTAAGAGCTCAGTTGAACCCTAACTTGGCATCATTATTCCTAAAGATGCAATCTATTATTCATGTATCGTGTATTATAGATGCTGTTTAACACACATCTGTGTCCTAACATCCTGCTGAGTAGATGGACATGAAGTGGTGCTCACCTCCACCTCCAGCACTGGTTACTTTTGTAGTCATCTGTGGGAAATAAAGAAAGCCAAATGAAAGGTGAGTTAATTCTGCTTTTCTGGCTGCTGGAAGGTGAGGAGGTAATTGATTGATTGATTAACCTGCTGATTAAAGAAGAAAAAAAGAAGAAGGATTGTTCAGATCTGAGAGCACGTCAGCGATGACGTGTAGACTGATATTCGCTGTGCAGCTGGAGAATATAAATGACGGACTGATGAGAAGCGGTCTTCTCTTCGGTTCAGTCCTCGTCAGGGAGTGAGAGCTCATCTAAATGAATCTAAATTCTGCTCCTGGTTTAAAACTATATGAATTATTTCTGCTTCAACATGATTGGACTGAGAAGGAAAGGACAGCTGCTGTCAGACAGCTTTGTCAGACTCAGGGTTTCTTCAGGTAAACCTGCCAGTGAGCAGGTTATGTTGACAGAGTAAGTTACCGCAGTAACAGACCCGGAGTTTAAGTTACCTCTCTTTCTGGAACTGAAAACTCAGAGTTTCTCTCATCTCAATGTTAGAGAGAGAGATCGTAAATAATGATCCTGTAGTGTGCGGGGTGTTGCGAGCGGAGCCGAGCATGCACAGCGTGTGATGTCACGTATACCGGACCAACAGCCAATCAAGACGCCAGGCTGTGTTTCTCCGTCAGCCTTTTATTTACCTGTTTACCTCGCAGTACTGGAGGCCAGAGCGCACCACGCTGCTCGCAAAGCTATCTGTAATACTTATGACAATTTTTACTCACCTCCAACTTGCGCTGTAACACATACAGCCCACACTCTCGCCGTCTCTATGACTTTTTCCATAGTCGTTTTGTTTTGGTTTTCTTTTTTTCAGCCTAAAACAACCACCACTGCATCTTCCGCTTCGTCCGCCATGTTTGTTTACACTGAAGTCATGTTTGACCACGCGAGATTCGTAATATTGAGCGTGAAGAACCTGATACTCTGCTAAAGAATCTGTTAGTGTGTGGTGTGCACTACGGAGAACACCACACACTATAAGATCAGCGAAGAGAGATCTTGTGCGATCTGTCTTTAGGTATCATCAAGTGTGTGGTCTCCTAATCTGTGAAGGTTTGAAAAATCCTGTAGTGTGTACCCGCCTTAAGCTGTGCATGTAAACACACTGATTGCTAATACATAAATATCACAACATTGACATACTGTATGACTAGCCCAAGATTATGGAAACAACTGTTCAATTCAGGCTCTGTACATGTTTAATGTTCTGTTGCCTAATGCCTACCTTGATGCACTACCTTGATGTTGCCAGCTGAAGTACGGCACAGTAGAAACCGGTACTTTATGTGAATGTGTTATTTTAAAAAGGTGAGTTGCAGCCTTCAAGGTACAGTATGTGCCAAAATGTTTTTAGGCAGTGTTAAATGGCTCTACATTCTAATAGTTGTCATTGCTGTTGAGGATGGATTATACTTAGAATCTTATTGAATTTTATAAGGAATCCTTTGTGAGTTTTTATCATAGTGTTTACTGAATATGTGAATGTGAGATGGAGACACAAAAGACTGAATCTACCCTCTGTAGCAATGACCACTATCAGAATATGGAACTATTACCACTTAATGTACTTAAAACACATTTTGTTTTGCTGGAGTCATTTCCTTTTGTTTTAATTTATGACAAGCACTTTGTTTTGACTGAGGTCCTTTGATTCATGCCTTTTAAAATGCACATTGTTTTGAATAAAAAAAGTTGTTAAATTGTCACTGTGGTGTCACTTTCATGTTTTCTAACATTATTAGCTGGTTATAATTGTCTAGTGTGCTGACATTAGAATTAATTTTGAGTGCATGTCCCCTAGATTATGAGTTGAAGAATATGAAAATATTGAGTGTATTTCCCACATTGTATGAGTAGAAATAATTAAAAAATTTGAGTGAATTACTCCCTAATTATAAGTTGAGGAATATCAATATTTATAAGATAACATTGAGATAATTTAACTGCAAATGTAATTTTTATTTTATGTGAACTTAAAACATTTAAAAACATCACTAAAATATTTCTATGTAATCTGTTACAAAATAATTTTTGAGTTCTGTGAACTTATTGTCACACCGCGCTGAGGGATGTCCTGTCTTGGGTTTTTTTTTTGTCTTGTGCATTTGTTATTTTTTATTCCCCTGATTCCCTTAGGAGAACAAAAGCCTTGTGGATTATAGCTCTCTGGGTGATTTAAACAGATTTCATAGATCTGTAATTTCTGCTTTGTTTTTTCTGTCTTTATGCTCATTTAATTAGTAACACATGATCTCTGATGTATTTTCTGATAGCCTAGGTTGTCCTGAAAGGAAATATGTATTTAACTTGGTTGTGCATGCCAGGGTTGATGTTATCCAGCCCTTATTACAGGGCTCACAAGAGACAGGTTTTTAAAACAAGATTTAAATGTTGATACAGCAAAGTCAAGAATTAGGGACTGGATTAGTATTCTCACTGGAAAGATCACCACCGGGCATGGTTCATCATGGCCCACGACAGGAAGTCAGATAGGAAGACTACACTCACAATCGGTCTCCCAGACATGGTGTGTTCGAGAAGTCAGCCTCTGGCACCCAACCTGCAGTAAACCTGCGACTTCCGGTTCTGTCCCCTATTACCATTACAACCATGCCCTCAGGGAAAGGAACATCCCATTCCATCAGACTGGCTGTTCCAGGTACCCACTGCCCCCACTTCCACCACCACTGCGACCAACCACTTCCGAGTCCATTCCCGGCTTCCACCCACTCTCTGTGCACCGATGACGTCAGGAACGCTGATGACATCACCGTTCCTAGTCCGAACCAGCCCTAAAATTCGATCCTTCCTCTCTCACTTGCCGTCCCTGCCATCCACCATTCCATTCCTCGATGACTAAATCACCCTAGACAACTCCCATAATATGGAGCACGACCTCACTGCCTCTGATCACGGAACAGCATTTTTTCTTTTCTTTTTTACAGCTGATCAGTTTCTTGAGATTAAAGTCATGGCATCATCCTTCCATCCACATCTAAACTCTCAGTTCTTCCATTGCAACATCACATCTCGGCAAACCATCTTGAACAGCCCATCTCCTCAACTCCAATATCTGATGAGCCCATAGCCCACTAAACCTTTCTGGGGATAATGAAGCGCTAATTGAGATGTACCCCCACTCTCAGTTACAACCTCCCTGGCTCGCAGACGGTACAGAAAATCTTATATGACTCCCTCTCCTCCATCTCAATCTTGACCCCCCCTCCTTCATCCACTGATCTTGACCCCCCTTTTCCTTTGTCCTTACACATCTAATCAAACTACCTGGGTCTCATTAATGCAAACACTCATGCCTTTCCAATTCACCTCTGCAGACCTATATAGGTGAGCCTAACCATTTCTCTCACAACCTTCCCCCAGACCCTCTACTACTCTTCCATCCTTTCCCACCGAATCACTCAGCAGCTCAGAGTTTGACATTGCCACCTCACAGCAAGGAGACTCTCCAGAACACGGGGGGATAACGAAGCCACACAAATGGAGATGTGGGCTCATCAACATGTACCCCAACTCTGAGTCTTAAATTCCCTGGTAACTTGACAGTACATAATCTCTACAACCATACCCCTAAACTCCGACAGCTCCTTTTTCCATCTGTCTCCACCACGTTGCGTATTTAGTCTGTAGCAGATACGCAAGGCTTCTATTTCTGCCAGATACCGGAGCCCGGCTCATCACTTAAGCCGAATTCATCACAGAGCAGACAGGACGTCAGACATTGAAACAACAACATATCATTAGGGCTGGGTCTCAATCAAAAATTTTTGATACCCGTACTGATACCTTCACTTCGATACCAGTTCTCGAATGATACTTTTTTCGATACCAATTTTATAATATCAATTCTAACAAAAAGAAAACTACACAACACATTACAATACAAATCTTGAGTTTTACTTTTCAGCTTTGGTATTTTTCCACCCCGTTAGTTGAGCTGTTTAACCAGCCGACCCAACTGATGAGCACATCTTTACACGCTAAGCTTTATCTGTTACTGTCAATCTCTAGTTAGCTTTCAATTTAGCTAGCTACACAGCCATCAAATACAGCTATACACTAATGTTAATTTAGCATTAGATTTGAATCAGGTCACTTGGGCTCTGTAACGTCCACAGGCGGACTTAAATACTGAGAGGAGGATGGCTGTGGTCCGCTCCTCTTGCAGTCAAACACGGAGCAACTTTCTGTTCCTGAATTGATTCTGTGCGTGGCCAGGTGCTTCATCAAATAAGTTGTGTTGCCGGCTTTAGCAACAATTACTTTTTTAGGGCTGCCCCTAAACAGTCGACCGAGCACTGGTCGACCAAATACTCATTAACCGATCAAAATTTCATTGGTCGGTTGATCACAGAAAAAAAAACAAACAAAACAAACATTTGGGGCCATGTCTTCTCAAAATTAAGTCAAAATCTAACTGGCAGCTGGCCTGTGTATAAAAGGCTGGAGAGCTTTTAATTTGAAGGACCAGATACAGGCAGTCCTGACACTCACTGTTAGTGTTTTTTTTTTTTTTTTTTTTTTAACACGGCAGGTCACTTTGACATTGCGGTTAGATAGTTAACAATTAATAGCCAACTATGTCGGGAAAGACGTCTAAAATATGGGATCATTTTGAAAAGGAGAAGGATGACCCCAAGAAGGTGACATGCAAACTTTGCGAGAAAAACTTCGCCTATCACTCCTCCAGGACAAACATGATTTACCACCTTAAACATGTAAGTAGCCTAGCTACCTGCTCATGGTGGCCCGATTGTTTGAAAGCAGAGATAAATACACCAACGACAGACGGACGCTCGTCACCATCAGCCGGGGGGGAGACGCTTTTTTTTTGCGAGAAGGCTGTGGCAGCCCACAAACACCCGCTACAAAGCAGCTAACATTGAAAATGAGTATAGTGGCGCTGAGCTAGCAGTATAGCGGCACAGCGCCGTTATTTCACCGTCTGGGGAGAACCCTGTATATGAGTCGATTAGTCAACTCATTGCTCTAAATGACGACCACTGGTTGACCAAGAAAATACTTGGTCAGGGGCAGCCCTAACTTTTTCGCATATATTGCATCGCGGAAGATTGGTATCAATCTTGCTAAAATGGAGCTACACTTTTGACTTCAGTGGCATTTTTTAACTGGTTTGACAACACACAACTTAAGTTCACAACACAGATACATGTGAACCCCGTCTGTGGGCATAACCACAAAACGTCTCTGGTAACCATGTATGTACTTTTTCTGCATGCCACAACCACGTAACGTTACAGCCAATCACTGGTAGCATTATCAGATCTTGATCACATGATTAACCTCTGGCCACCGAAACTTGGCACCGAAAGATGAGGCACATTTTGATACAAGGTACTACCGAAGCATTTCGGTCGGTGCCATGAAATAACCAAAGTTACATATACGTATAATTCCCCTTTTAGTCACCCACCACACTTGACCCCACTTTTCTGTCGCATTCCATATCCTCATCAAGCCTTCTATCTATTCAAATAAAACAACCTTTTATGCTAAACAACCATGTGGTCTTTGTTAGTGAAATAATAACTAACGAAGCGTTTGCACCTTCACAATGAAGGCTTTGCTGGTAACTTTGTTGTCTTGAAGCTATGAGTATGATGAGAATTCTGTTTCATCACTCCAGACTCATTTAAGCTCAAGTTATGGCTTCTTTCAAGAAAATTCAAAGAGGTACAGACTGAATGAAGCTAATAAGTGGCTGCCTGGCCCATGCTGGGAAGTCAAATGATCTGAGCTCCAACTCAGCTTGATGGTGAGGAAGAGAGCACAGGGGGATGTAATGCTTCACTCCTGCTGTTGTGTGGTCCCTGAAGGAAGTTATCTAACCTTTCTCCATCTGCACATCCTCAATCACTCCTCCCCACACTCTGTCTGCTCATCAACTGAGTTGTGGTGCTCCACCCCCCTAAAGGATCCGGAGACCTTCTTTACTGTCTCCACAGTCTGCTGGCTTTTTCCTGTTGTCCTTTCGTAGCTAATTGCCTTGACAGTCTGCTGCAGTGTGGAATGGGTACAGCAAACGGCTCTGTACATGAGGGCTCAGCCAATAAAGGTTCTGAAGTTCAATAGTATATATAATTTTCTTTCAACAGCAGGGCCTGAGGAGGACTTGATCTGTTGTTCTGTCCAACACTTGGTCAAAAGTAATTTCATGGTCAACTTCTATCTAACGGACATTATAGACATATTTCACTAATTCAGTTTAAAAAGTGAAACTCATATATCCTACAGATTCATCACACCCAACCCTTAATCTGTTTTTATTTGGATTATTACAGTTTACAGCTAATGAAAACCGAAAATTCAGATTCCCAGAAAATTAGAATATTGTGAAAATGTTCAATATTGTAGACTCAAGGTGTCACACTCTAGGCAGCTAATTAACCTGCAAAGGTTTCCAGAGACTTTAAATGGTCTCTCAGTCTGGTTCAGTAGGCTTCATAATTGTGGGGAAGACTGCTGACTTGACAGTTGTGCAGGAGACAGTCATTGACACGCTCCACAAGGACTGTAAGCCTACAGAGTGCTGTAACCAAGCATAATTATAGAAACTTCAGTGGAAGGAAAAATTGTGGTAGGAAAAGGTGCACAAAAAACAGGGATAACTACAGCCTTGAGAAAATTTTCAAGCAAAGGCCTTTCAAAAATTTGGGGAACTTCACAAGGAGTGGACTGAGGCAGGAGTCAGTGCATCAAGAGCCACCATGCACAGACACATCCAGGACAAAGGCAACATCTGTTGCATTCCTCATGTCAACCCACTCCTGAACCAGAGACATTGTCAGAAGCATCTTACCTGGGCTAAGGAGAAAAATAACTGGTCTGTCAATCAGTGGTCCAAAGTCCTCTTTCAGATGGAACTAAATTTTGTATTTCATTTGGAAATCAAGGTCCCAGGGTCTAGAGGAAGCGTAGAGAGGCACAGAATCCAAGTTGCTTCAAGTCCAGTGTGAGATTTCCACCGTCAGTGATGATTTGGGGAGCCATGTCATCTTCTGGTGTTGGTTCACTGTGTTTTATCAAGTCCAAAGTCAACACAGTCATCTACCAGGAAATTTCAGGTCACTTCATGCTTCCTTCTGCTTCATGGAGATGCTGATTTCAATTTTCCAGCAGGACTTGGCACCTGCCTACACTGCCAAAAGTACAAATACCTGGTTTAATGACCATGGGATTACTGTTCTTGACCCGAGGCCTAATGAGCACACCGTTCTGGGTTTGAACATTGTTGGAAAACAAAACAACTGAAAAAATGTCACTATACAAGTCACCAAAATATATAACAAAGAAGTGAAGTGAAGTTTTTTTTGCCATTTAAAGGAGGAATGGTACACATTACATCTTTAAAGTGAAACGCTTGCCAAAAAGCAACCAAGGCTTTATTTGTGACTGAATATAAGTCAGACCTTCATGTAAAAGCATAATTACAATGAACGAGGCACTTTTAAGATTTACTGTAGTTTCGTTTTCAGGCAAGCTAATTCTCAATGAAGTGCATAGGGCACTGGCACGCTAGCATCAAAATCGCTATTTTTAAAACACTAAGAAGGCTCGACACAACATGAAACTTTGCATGAATCACTGTTAGGTCACACTGCTATGACAGCAGCGCTGGAGATCTAGCTCCTATGGTGAGTCGTTCAAAAACCTTCTTTTTTGTAAACTCTGTATAAACAATGTTCTCAATGCGCGTGTTCATACGTTTAGAACCTGGTGATACTACGAGCAAAGTTTCAAAATTGTGATTTTGATGCCAGCATGCCAGTGCCCCATGCACTCCTTTAGCTTGCCAAAAACGAAACTAGGGTAAATCTTAAAAATGCCTCTTTCATTGTAATCATGCTTTTACACAAAGGTTTGACTCATATACATTCACAAATAAAGCCTAGGTTGCTTTTTGGCAAGAGTTTCACTTTAAGGGGGTTTAACTGTTTTGGTGACTCTCACTGATTCCTGAATCACCTGGAGGAAAATCTGTAATGTGTATTTTGATTTAGGTCTGGATTCATGTGCAGGTTTCATTTCAACTGTTCTCTTAATATAAGGACAAATTAAGGATAGAACCCATACAAGTATTGATTAAGTGGACAGTGAACATACAAGTGAATATCATGTCGAAGGTGGAGGACAGTAGCCCCATTCACACTGCAGGAATCATGCGGCAATTCTATGCAATGCTGTCTGTGTGACAGTTTCAGATGTGGACGGGGCGACAGTTCTGCTGCGGCTCTCACCCGGAGGGGTGGATCAGGGTAACTTGTATACGGAAAACATTACTGCAGCTTTACATGAAAAAGCCTCTGTCATACTATCTGTCCTACTGACTGTCACAATTTGCCGGAAAAATGAATGGCGGTGATTATGTGATGCCATTCAGAGCAAAAAACTTTAACTCACTATGTCTTTGTCTCCTTCCAGTAATGTGTTGTTGGAGTAGCTGTCTCTGGAAACTTGTATTGAAAAATCACTATGACAGTCTGCCCTCCTGACCAAGACTTCAGTGAACTTTCCCCCAGAAAACAGCATCAAGTGAGAGAGTCAGACAGGGTCCTCTGTTTACTGATGGTGATTATGTAATTATTTTATTTAGAGCAAAAAACATAATTTTGTCATTTTCCAGGATGCATGTTGGATTAGGATCTCAATCACAACACATTTTAACAGCATCCATATGATTATAAACAGTCAGCGGGTACATGTTTAGATTAAAAGGTGGACACATGGGGAAACACATGTGTCACATCATGTGTACCATCACCCCTTTTTTGGAGAGGGCTATTGACAGATTGATTTTTACGCCCCGAATTGCACTCAAGATCTGATCCTCACCATTTTGTGCCTTGTTGCAACTTCAGCACAGTGCCCACAATACAGTTAGCAAATGTGATCCCATTTTTCCAAGGGTACACATTAAGTAAATGAGATACTAGACTAGGTGAGAGGGCCCTTTGAGCAAGACCTGTGCCAATTCTTTTCACAGTTTCAGAGGTGACTCACTGCTGGGAAAGAGAGTGGAGGATACGTTTAGAATATGTGATTTGCCCTATGCCATTTCATTTCGATAACAGTACAGCATTTTTTATATATATATATATATATATATATATATATATATATATATATATATATATATATATATATATATGTGTGTGTGTGTGTGTGTGTGTGTGTGTGTGTGTGTGTGTGTGTGTGTGTGTTATAGGTGTGCATGTTATTTTGTAAGCTGTTTGATTACCCCTCCTGCACTTTTCATTTTGTGTAATGGAACAATTAGTTGTGCTGTATGCCATTTGTTTATCCACCCACTCACCCCAAAATGGCAAAGACACAAGTAATTGTGCACACACACACACAGCAGCCACTTAGAGGGAAGACACAGGGACACATGACTGGGAGAGGAGAGAGAGGCTGCGCTCATCATTGAATAAATCTTGTGTTATATTTTGGATTTCATTTCTGTATGTATCATACTAAAATACTTCAACGACTTCACAATCATGTATTTAACTCTGCTGCATGGCTATTCAAGCTAATACACTATATGGACATATGCATTATATTACAGCAGTTTGTGATGTGCAGTGAGTGAGCAAAGGCCACCATCACTTTGAAAATATTTTTTTTCATATCATCTTAACATGGTCACAAGGCAGCAAACCAAGGGCTTTTCAGTTAGTTCAGAGAGCTTGACACTGACATTACAAGCTGTAATTGCGCATTTCCAGAACCCAATGAAAACATTTTAAACAATAAAAGAGTAATATTACACCTTATACTACTTATATGAACATTTCAAGGTATTTAACATAATCAGTACCCATTCCATTTAAAGAAAATTCACAATTTAGAAATTTGTTTTAGAATGAATATGTGATCGGCAGGTTTTTTCTTATAGTCAACATTTTGACATCAAAATGCCAGGCTCTTAAAATAGAACTAAAAATGTCTCACACTACAACCATCAAAGGTAATGTGATAGATATTGTTTTTGCGACTTATATTAGATAAAAATCGCTGAATCTTATGTCACATAGGGAGTCAGTCATGTCTGTCAACTCTCTGGCGTACTTCCTCTTGGAAAACAGCGTCCACTGAGCCTGGCAGGTACCACTGTTTACTGATCTTATGTTATTTAGAGCAAAACAGCTGAGCTCACAATGTCGTCATTGCTTCACTATGCATGCTGCATCCAATTTCTCTCACATCCCAGTATTACTGCATCCATAGGATTATAAACGATCGGCAGAGTCATTTACAAGTGGATATAGGGAAGAAACCCTTCTACAAAATTCCATTCATTGGTTTCCAGTTCCTGTTATTGATGACAGCTTCCAGTATCATAGTGCAAAGCTCAGGACTGTATTTTCTGTGTTTTGATACACTGAGAAGGATTTTAAAAAGACGGCCACTCCCAGGCCCAATGGGGTCTACAGGATTAAAATGCATGCCCTGTCCTGTTCTGGTTGTTACATTCTTGCATTGCATTTTAACTTTGGGTTACCACGTGTTTCATTAATTTCCACTGTCCCTTCTTAAATAAAATTAAAATGCTAAATGCTCTTCTGTGCTCACCAGCTATAAGGACTTAAATTGACTTCTGTTTTGTACTTCACAAGTAGAATACAGTAAGTTCATTAAAAACTAAATCGGCAACAAAACATTTCATTTTTGAAAAAGGCTAAAAGTCTAGTAGAGTTGCAGAGTTATGTGATAATTGAGTTCAGTTCTTTTTCAGATTGCACAAATTCTTTGAATAAAAGGTAACTAAAATCAGTTTCAAAACACAGTTATCAAGGGGAGAAAAATAATTATGTTTCATGATGTGTGATGTGTTGTGTGCTATATGGCCAGCTGTTGTACTGAGATTGAAAGGTTAAGTTTAATTACCTGCATTTTATACTAAGACAGATGTTGATTAAACCAGTGGCATTGGTTGACTTAATAAATGTTCATATCGCATTAACATTTGCTTTGATGAAAAAAAACAACAACTTTTTTTTAAATCTGAGCTTCAAACTGAATCTTATTGTCTCCAATAATTAAGTTTGCTCATTTGTTTTGGAGATCAAACTTTCTAACACATCACTGAGGAAGACTTTGGGTTTGTGAACAAAACCTCAGGTCAAAGCTTATAAATGATCCTTCAGTTTTTTTTCATAGTTTTAACAAAACAATGGAGAGAGAAACTTGCTGTTGGTGTGAAACCTGAGCCAAACTGCTTGCTTATTCTGCTGCTCTGCCTCTCCCACATCAATGACCACCACAAATCGGTAGAAGGCATGCCACTGATTGTTAAAATGAAGCAAGCGATACATGAACTCAGCTTGAAAAACGCCCATTAAGTCCCAAATTCAAAAACTTTAGACTCCTGCAGGTCAAAAACAAAGACGTGTTCATGAATGTGTGTCATTGGCTTCATTCACTGTTGTTGACAGAATCAGAGTGGCCTCTAGACTCCCTGGGGTGGTCCATGAAAAATGTTGTTAACTGGCTCCCTCAGCTCAGCCGATACAAATCATTTCCTTTACCCAGTGATGATGGTGGTGTTGTGTCATTACAGAAAACCATGACTAAATATTTTCCATAACATTCCATGACTATAACATTATAACAGTGCACCTCACAAGTCTGGGTTTGTGTATGTTTTTGTAGTATTTTTATGAGTTGGTACACTAACATGTATCACATGATGGTCTCCGGTTTAGACTTTGTCTCTGCAGCAGTTTGATTTCCTGCCCTGTGTGCCCCAGATCAGGACTGCAAAAGCAGCACACAATGAGCACAGTCAGGACTTGGAATAACTTTCATTAATTATTTTACAGACAACAAGTTAAAATTAATAATGACAACAGCAAGAACTGGAAAAAAAGGTCTATGACATTTAAGGCCATTTTATCCAGTGATGCTGTGAAAAAGGTTAACTTTTCTGCAAAGGCTTATTCTTAGGCCTTGATCACAGAGACTCATCGCTACAGGTGTGGCAGCTTCTAAAATACACTTTTTGTAATAGTTGCATGTAATCAATAGAAAAAGCAGTGAGAGCCATGAAAGATAAAAATATTTACATTTCTAAAAAATGTTGCAAAAATGTGATGAGCAGTGCAAGAGAGGAGCACATGGTAAGTTGTGACGTCACCATAATATCAACTACTTAAAGGAGAACTTCGGAAGGAGAACTGCGTCTTAACATGCTCCAAATCTCACCCCAAAAGTCATGCAACATCAGCAGACAATTTACAACACAGCACTGTAGTGTGTATGACTCAAAATGAATACAAAAGTAGTTAAAACAGTGTGTTTGTGCAAGGAGCTACACACCGGTTTGTTGTCATCTGTGTCTTCTGGTAGCTGGACCAAACTAGAACATCCATCGAGCGTGCACTTAACAGGCTTAACAGGCTATTGTTAGGCTCATGGCTCATGACAGGCTGTAACATGGACATGTACATTATGAACAGAAAAATGAAAATGCTGGAATACGTTTCTGTCTGCAAAATTCAAGTTTCTATCTCTGCCAGTGAGGGAGTGAGCGCACGCTTGACGGATTGACTAGTTTGGTCTAGCTACCCGAAGACATGGACGTCAACACACCGGTATGTAGCTCCTACATAGTTCTCCTTTCTCCTTTAAGTAGTTTCATTCATGATTCCTTTTTTTTCTGTGTACAAACACAATATACTGAGTCCTACACATGATGTAAAAATGAAATCAGTGCACAGAGTATGCTAATTGTCTGGGCCATGGATTCCATTATTTATCATAATTGTAGCTGTTGGGAGCTCACCACATGGTCAGAAAAACCTGGGTATAGAACCAAAAGCCTAACATGCAGCATCCACTCACTAAGACAGCCTGCAAACAAACCAAAGTGCGCTGAAACTCTGTTCAGTATGTCATGCCTGGTTGTCAAAAGTTTTGAATCTCCCAATGGCTGAAAGGCACCTGATTCATTTCAGTTCAAGCAGAGCTGGAACCATGATCTTGGGATAGTTTCAAGTATAGCTGCACGTCTGCAACTCACACAGTTGCCATCTTACCACTCTCCCTCTCTCTCTCTGTCTCTCTCTCTCTCACACACACTCACACTCACACACACACACACACACACACACACACACACACACACACACACACACACACACACACACACACACTCACACACACACACCACATGCTTGTTGGTTGATGTTCAAGTTATTTTTGTATTTAGTTCCTGCAGCTGCAGTTTAATAAGTTAAGGTTAGGGTTAGGTTAATATTTACATTAGCTCAGGAGAGCACCTGTAGCTCAGGAGGTAGAGAGGGTCGTCTAGTAATCGGAAGGTTTGGATCCCAGCTCCTCCTAGCTGCATGCTGAAGCGTCCTTGAGCAAGATACTGCACTCCAAATTGCTCCTGATGATTGGCTGATTTGCTTCACCTAACAATGTTCTTGAAGGGAATAGCTGCTGTTGGGGTTGAGTGACCCCAAGAGGATCAACAGAAGACCAGGAGAGAGGCTGAAGAGGTTAGTGTGTCAAAATTATGGAATGAACCCAACCAATCAGAGGTGGACTAGGGCAGGTCTGTTTCAGACCAACTGTCATTTTTAGCAGTATGACTGCTGTCCAAACAGAACAATACAAGGACATGGAGTGACGGTACAGTGCACATATACTGATTTTGCTTGTTAGATCCATGAACTTTAGGAGCATAATAACCACATGATTTGTTGGATGATGTCAACACAGTCCCATGACTGTGGCTGCTTTTTTTTTTTTTTTTTTATCACGATATTGCAAAGAATACATGATAAGTTCTTACACATCAAATGATCAGAAGCAGACCAGAGTGTTTTGATCATGACATATATGAATGTGAAATTTTATCAATGAAAAGGACACAGGAATAACATTTCCTGTCATTCACAGTCACATTCACCATCACTTCATCATATATGCATTTTCCTTCCCCGTCAGTCGCCTCTGCAACCCATGTAGCACAATATAATCTCAGTCCTGATTCCTCTTTGACTGATTTGAAGGCATTTCCCCTGAGTGTGAAAGCCCAATGATTTATTCATGTTTCGAAGCACGATTTATTAAAACACACACAATCTGTTAATCCCTTTGAAGAACTGAAAGATGTGGTCTGCCATTGAGTCTGTCTAGTCTGCTCATATTTGAATCTGCCTCGTGAAGAATTCAGCATTGACGCCTAATTAGCCAGCCCGATCAAATAACGCAGCCAGGAATTACAGAGAGAATGCTCCATCTGTGATTCTGCACTCCACTATTATGTATATTCAGCTGTGTAAGTTCACAGGCAGCTAATTATGGGCTTTTTCTAATTGTTATGGATTTTTTCTATTCACAACAAACACTCACAGTGTGCACATTTTGTCAGTCATTGGGAATATGACCAATTAGGCAAAAGTCAACCCAAGTTTCACAGAGAAGTGCATAGTTACAATCTGACAAGTATTGGAATATCTTTTCTTGCAGAGTTTATTGCAGCCCCCCTGCAGTGTTTGGCAGTTAGAAACCTACTGTAGCGCAGTGCAGTGTTCTCCTTGTGCTCCCAATACTGAATGGGGCATAGAGATGCCAGGTGTGTGCTGCAAAAAAGGTAAAATGACATCAGTTTAATTAGCTCCTGCCATTTAAAATGCCCTACCAGGAGGCAAAACCATAAAAAGCTGTGGGTTGGTTGAGTCACTTGTATGGAGCTGGAAACTTTGATTTGACACAAGTTAATTAGACATGTTCATGTCTTTCATCAAGGCCACCTTTCTCTTCTAAGGTTCTATAACTCGATCTGGCATAATGGCAACACAGGCATTTTGGCACCGGTGTCAATCAATGATACTGCCCTGTGTTAACTTACTTCTTTTGTTGCACATTTTTATTCAGTGCCCTTCATTCATGTAAAGAAGCAGAGAAAGGTTTCCCAAACTAATTGGATCAACGATTAAGTGGGAGGCATCCTGCCCCGCTGAGCAGAGACAACGGCAGAAGAAAGGGTCAACGCAGGCGCCGGCTGAAAACTGACACTTGAATTAGATAATGAAGAATAGAGGGCAGAAGAAAGGGAGAGAGGCCTATCAGTGTGAGGTCTTCGAGGAGGTCCAGACTTTAACACGCCTGGTGTGGCCACAGCGACAGTTTTGATAGAGTCATGTTGCTTGGCAATATCGATTTGCAAAGAAAAGCTGAATTGCGACACTCTTTTTCCTCGTTAAAGGCAGTCAAAAACATTTTTTTACTAATGTGACTCAAACTTCACATAGGGACCGAGACCCAACTTGCACAGCACCAGAGGACATTGTAATAGCTTTGGTATTGAATGTGAATGGGTGTCCTTGTGACACTGAAATTCAAAGAATTAGAGAGAATTAGAGAATTTAACTGCTGTGTTCTTTGTAACTGATTAAAAAGACAGAATGAAATAAGTTTAGAATCTGTTCTCTGTCTGCTTTCTTGCTCGTGTTCTTCTTACTCGTGTTCTCATGGACTTGTTATCAAGCTGAAATACTCTCTGAATCACTGGAGATGTAATTGCTCTGGCTATTTCTTTAAAGATACTTTAGAAGCTGACTTGTGTGAACTTCCCATCCCAATTCAGCATTAATTTAATGTCCATGGAGTTGCATTGTAAGGATATGAGCCAGACTCATAACTGGAGAAGAACTGGATCCGAAAAGTTTTGAATCAGTTTGAAAAAATGTTTATGTTTTTTACTACTACTACTACTTTTTACTTGGCACATAGCAAAAGTATCTGAGCAAGAAAATATCAGCAACTTCTTACTGCTCATTATTGCTGAGGTAGTTTATCTTAGTGCTACATAAGTGCTTCATACATGGCTTGGATATCCCATGACCTGGATGACTGAGAATCTTCCCCAACCTACTGAGGTAGTTATATATCTTCTATGTAAAGGTGGCAAGTGATACATATGGAGGCACAACAGGCAGCTGTATAACTAGAGGAAGTGTATCTTTGTCAGCAGTATCATGCCTAGCTTCAGCATGTGAGAGGCCAGTCAGAGACCTCAGTAAGAGTTGGGCAGCTTAACAGTGAGGAGAATTTAAAGGTAAAATTATAAGAGTACAAGTCCAGTTACATTACAGAAATATAACCGGATTACAAGCTTAAGAGTATACCAATAATTCAAAGTACAAAATATCTTCTCAAATGCTACTCAGAGTATATGATGATAACACTGAGGTTATCATCATTAGCAGGATTTCGATCTGTTTCTCCAGATTTTCAGTCTAAATGACTCCTAGCTCCTCATCTGTTCTGCTCAGTGCTCATGGTCACCTCTTCCAATCTGTTTTTTAAGGTTTTCTTTGCCCATATTTTCATTGGCTATAAAATTGCAGATGAAAGGTTTAGATATGCATTCAAATTGTATTGAATTTTGATTTTGATTTTAAAAGTAACTTTAACAGCAACTGAATATGATGTGTGTATGAGTAAATTACACACAAGAAAAAATGCTGATAAATGTACAGATACCAAACAACTGAGTTAATAACAGTAATGTGAGTAGATGTAATTATTAGTTAGGTATTAGTTACTTCCACTTGTGGCTATTTAACAACACCAGGGTTTCAGAATGATACTGAGTTACGGATATATACCGAGACCAAATGTTTTGGCCTGTATCAGTGATTAACTGTCACATAGCAGTGTTTGAACCAACCTCAGTCATGGCTTTGTTTATTTTACATGCATTTCAATATTCCTTTGACACTGTCATAACATTAGTCACTCCAGGTATATTATTTATTTAATTATTGGCAAAAAAAAAAACCTTGTAAGTATTTGAGCCCGTGCCCTATTATATCCTCTGCATGTCCCTGTTTGTAAGGGATGAGTCACATCCTTTTTCTTCTTTCAGAAATGACAGCATCTATGAGGATGAACCCGATGGCCACTTAAGTGTAGCCACAGGTTGATTCACTCCACTACGAGGATGTATGTACACACACTTATTTTCTGTACTTTCCCAGGAGCTTTGTAGGTGCCTTTTCTCCTCTAGGTGGTTTCAGAGAAGCAAAGGCAGTTCCTGCATTGAGGTGATACATCTGGGCCATGAAGTAAACCAGTAAGCACCAAGCTGTGAAGCTGTTTTTCCAGTGCTGTACCTACTGAATAGGAAGTCTGAAAAGCTCAGGCTCTGCTTCCCAGTGGGGAAGACAGGAGATGTGTGTGTGTGTGTGTGTGTGTGTGTGTGTGTGTGTGTGTGTGTGTGTGTGTGTGTGTGTGTGTGTGTGTGTGTGTGTGTGTAATGCAGGGGGGTGGGGTAATAACTCGAAGCAGGTGCGTGAATGAGGAGGGGGAGTGAAAGTAGCTGGATACGAAGCCAAGATGTGCAGAGGTTTTACTGAAGAAGTTTGAGCTCTATCCACTTGCTAATCCCCATAGGTCCAACTGGAATACCTCCACCATGACGTAATGGGTGGGACTGTGAGTGTGTGTGTGTGTGTGTGTGTGTGTGTGTGTGTGTGTGTGTGTGTGTGTGTGTGTGCGCGCACACAATGCAGCTGGAGGAGACTCACAAGCAAACTTATGGAGGGGATTGTAGAGCTCTGAGAGAAGACTTGGGCCATTCAGACAATAAAAGGGTTTTGTGTAGTCTGGTGGAGTGTGTGTGAGGGTCCTCTAGCAGCGCATGAACATGTAAGAGTGCACTTGAAATGAAGTGTCTATGAGCGCATGCAAATGCACACACAAACACATATAGCATTTGCAGTCCTATGCTTCAAAAGGTTTTTTTGTTTCTGAGCAGTCATCATTTAATCTGGCTTTGATATAACTTGGGGGCTTCAAATCAATATTTATTAATTTAATTTTTATTAGTCTGTGTAGTACTGTTTTTAGGAAACTTATGATGCATCTTTGCTCTAATAGATGACCCTTTTAAAAATGCATTTTGCATGACCACTAGGAGGCATAGAGAAGGGTAACACTTTATTATGATCATCATTAATTGATGGTAAGTTTACAGTTCATTAAACTTAAGTTTGCTGTTATTTCATTGTTAAAAAATGCTCTGGCCTGAATGCTCACGCTGTACATGTAAAAAAGCAAATAATAAGTCCTGTCATCATTTTTCTATTTGTATGATGTATGTATACCCATCTATGTGTGTTTCTCTAATTTGCAAGGCTCATATTATCTCTTTCTAGTTAACCAAGTACTGACCCTGGGGATCTGACTTGTGGCCCTGCTACAACAGTGGGAGAGCCTCTTGAAGGCTGACAAAATTTTGACAACAACCTCTGGCTGTAGTTTGTTTGCTACCAACCATGACCAGGCAAAGGATTTTCAGTCTGACATTAAAATGAGCTGTGCGCTCAAAAATATAGTAAGAAATTGGCGCAAATGATGTGAAAAATGAAAACTAAATGTGCTTCTTGACCCATTGCAAATCCTTTTTATTCAGGTTGTGTCCAGTGTGTTTGTCTGCTACATCATTCTTTACATTCTGAAACAAATAATGTTATGCTGCTGATCTAAATTCCTACATTACTCTAGATTACTGAACTCATAAAAGATGAGGTTCGAAGGTGGTCTTTTTTTCAGTCATACCAAGAGGCAAACACATCACACTGTGTCAGTAAAGGCTGTTTGACTGGCCCTTATTTCATATGAATATACTATATTGTGTGTTTGCATGACATAGTGGAGCAGACAAAGGTCAAGCCAGTATGATTAGTGACATTTGCCCCCCTGCTCACCCTCGTCTCATCAGTCTGAAACCCCTTCCTCCTATTCCTAATAATATTCAGCTTCTCAGCACTTCTTCTGCCTTTCTCTCTCTCTCTCTCCCTATCTTGTTTCAGTCAGGCACTGTTTTGTTTCTCTGTGTCTGTGGAACTGCCCTCCCAGTCTCCTCCAGGCCTGCATGTCCAATAGACCGGTAAAGAGGAGAGGAGGGCTTCTTCTTGGCCCTCCAGGGGTTGTTTCAGATGCAGAGGCCGTCGCTGTCGCCTTGTGTATTCAGTGAAAAGAGCAGGGCCAGTGGGGGGTTGACTGTATCTCCTGGGCCTTTCTTAATAAAAACCCTCCATTTTTTCCACCCCCCCCTCCTCATTTTCATGATGATCCTTGGAATGCACTCAGAGGCTGCAGGAACTCCAGGTGGCTGGCGGGGGGCGCTCCTAATACCTCCTTTCTCTTTCTTTCTCCACTCTGCCTTTCTTCTCAAGTCCTTTTTGTTCTTTTTCTCCCTAAGACAGGTCTAAGGGGTACATTTCATCGGAAAGCATCTTGGACTGTGCTGTATTTATTCATGCTCAGGCCTCATCGCTCTTGTATGTTTAGAAAGACCATGCAGGTTGAAACCCTTACCCACCCCCCACATAGCTCTGGTTTCTTGAAAGAAAAGGCACCCCAGCAGTGCTGCAGCTCTTGAAAAGATGGTGCCTCTCAGAAAGGGGGGTGGGTGGAGAGAAAGAGAGAGAGAGAGAGAGAGGGAGAGAGAGAGAGGGAGAGAGAGAGATCTCAGTGTTTGGTGTATGTATGATGGTAGCTCTGAAGAAAGCTGTGTAAGAAGCAAATTAATGGTAACCCACATAATCCATGATTCTAAAATGTAAACGTGCAGAAGCAGTAGAAGACAAAACAAGTATAGAATGTACAAATCCAGAATAAACTATGGCAATGACTGGTTATTATGGATCTCTCTGGTTTTTCTTGCAACCCACCCTTCTCTGCCTCTGACTGGTTGCCTTTATTGGTTATATTCTCTGCTCTTTATTGAAACTGTTACAGGTCACATACTAACCTGTCTTTCATCAATTTCACACAGCTGTAAGAGGTCCAACAACACTGTATTTGAAATGCATTGCCCCAAACCCATCTGTGGTCCTGAATTTCAGCTGTCTAAAAGTTGCTCAAGTGAGCTCTACTGAGAGCAGGCTGTTTCTGTGCCTGCACCTTAAAATGCTAATGAGCTCCGTCTGTCAATGCCTGCCTTGCCTGCTACATGCCCCTCTCAGGGAGAGGATGCCGCTTACTCTAGCGGTAGCATTTGCTAATGTTTTACGGTGGATGTGTTGCTATGGCCTGCTGAGATGCTGTCGTTCAACCATAAAAGCCTTACCCAGAATTGGACAAAGCTAACTAGTTAGCCAATTTCCAGCTGACTTCACCATACTCGTAGGCAACTGTAAATACTATCAAAACGTGGCGACACTTACCTGTGGCTCAGGTGCAGTTGCTGGGTCCAGTATGGGTGGGACTGATGCTTTTATGACGGTCAGTGTCGAGGCAAAGCCAGCTTTGTACTGACCTTCGTTACTAAAGCAGTCCGATGTGAAGTGGTTAGCACACACATACAAGCTAAAAGGAACTGCAGCCGGCACGTTGTCATTAAAAATGAAACGGAACCACTTCTGTTGTTCTGTAGCAGGGACAGAATATAGGCACTTATGTTGATTTTTACAACCAACAACAGAGCAATCTGCATGTCTAGCTCTGAGCAGCGACATTGTGAAACACTGCTAGCTTACCGCTGGACACACCGAACTTCACCTCGGGGATGAACACCCCCCTCTCAGATATCTTCTATCATCGCACAGAGGAGGCCTGCCTATGAAAATGACGCCTTGTGTTATGTAATGAAAGGATCTGAATCTGAACAGCCTGTAGGAGCGCCGTTTCACGAGTGGGTGGGCTGCAGAGACCATGCAGGAATAGTTTGCTTTCCTCATTCTGGGAGCTGGCAGGCTCAGGGAGGACCAGTTTATATATGTAGGGACCAGAGAAAATGTGGTTTTCATAATATAGGACCTTTAAGTCATGGTGTAGCGCAATTATGTCTGTTTTTTTTTTCTGTTCTGATGTGGTAGTATCCCCAGTAAACACAGACCTATTTGGTCTCCCTCCTATTTTTCTTCTGCTCCTCTCGCTCATCTATTAGAACAGCTCTAGCGGTTGGCTAGACAGAGTGGTTGGTAGGTCAGCCTGGTAGCAGCCTGGAGGCGCAGCTGCTGCATTAGAGGTTGGTGTGTTTACCGGGGAAACTACCGTTCACAATCTTTTGAATCAGCTCCGCCACGGGCTGTTAACACTAGACACCCACTTAAACATAGTTAATCGCATGCCAGTTTGCTAATACATGTGGTGTGATTAAACTGTAAATTCAATGTAGCTCACAGACCTATCCTCCTCCCTCTGGTTGTCAAGCAGACCAGAGAGCAACCAGAGCTGTGCGGACACAGTACGACTTTCAAGAACAGGCACTCGGAAAAAACTAAGCTCCCCTCTGTCTCCCTTGTATGTGTCATATTGCTGAGCCTGACTAGCGCATCTCTTCTGGTTCTGTCCTAAATTGCTCAATTTTTGGTCAGCTATATTTGAGCAGTTGTCAAAAGCCTAGTCAGGAGTCATTCAGCCTATCCATGACTTGGCCATCCTTGGATACTCTGTGGAGACTTCTGATCTTCTGCACAACACGCAGGTCGCACTGCATGTAGGGATGGTGGTGGCTAAGAAAAGTATTCTCCTAAACTATTAGTCTACCACCTCACCCACCTTTGCTCATTGGTTCAGCGAGATGTTATGAGTTATTGAAATGGAAAGACTGCACCTGCACAAACCCAACGAACAGAACAGATTTGACAGAATTTGGGGACCCTTCTTGGCCCAGTGTCAGGTGTGATGCCTGACTCAACTTTTCACCCCCCGTTTTCACCTCAACTGTTTTCTTGTGGTTTGACTGTTTATCTGTTGTGGCATGTTTGGTACAGTTTTGTAAAATTAAAAACTGTAAAGTAACTGTAAGTATTTAAAAAAAAAAACGGGGGGGGGGGGGGGATAGGCTGTGGCAGGGATCCCACCAGAGTACCAGGACCACAAAGTCATCAGGACTTTCATCATATGAAAACAATAGATAGATCAGAGGTAGAGTTAGTGCGGGTATTGCAAGAAAACCAGTAAGATCCTTCAAGAATGTGGCAAGGTATTCTTTTAGCTGCTGTAAACATTGTCTAGATTTTTGCTACCTTCCTGTCCATTTTGCATCTAGCAATCCGCTCTCTCTTTTCTATGTCAAAGAGCCTCCACAATTTTTTCCCCAGTTTTTAATTTTATTCAGCTAACTTTCATTTGATTATGACACTAATTACATAGAAATAATGAACTTAAACCAAAACAAACTTTTTGCTTCAGGCTTGTTGGGACTTGGCTAGTGCACCCACTATTTCTTATTACTTATTTCTCAACTATTTGATGGAAAATTAGACTTTTGTTATGAAGATACACAGAGAATTGGTGAAATGTTCTTAAATCCCCGATACATGTCATTCAAGTGACCTACTAGTGGCATATAATTTCAGTCCAAGTGGTTGTTGCATGAGTCACATGGAAAGATATTTGACAAATACGCAAATAAATCTTATTTCCAAGCTCTAAGTATAAGATGGTAAGGATGAGCAAGTACAACTTTGTATTTTTGTCAACCAATTAAATTATCTGTATCCATATGAGTACTCAGAGTGGGTGGGGCTTCGATGGATGGTGCTTAAACTATAAAGGGGTGGGAAACCCTTCATGCTAAAGTTGCTAAATGTATTATTTATTGGAAAAAAATATATTAAAAAATATATATAAATATATAAATAATTTATGGAACAGCCTCAGAATTGAGGTTCAGAGTGCAGATGATTGACACATTTTACTCAGATGACGTACACTATCTGTACCAGATACTACTTTTAGATGAGTGCACACTCAGCCCTTGGAAATATTTGAGTAGTGCATTACACATGATACCCTACCCACTGAAGCTGATATGAATATTTGTATTTAAGTACAATTTTCAAAGTATCTTATCTACCACTGCTCAATATTTACGAAGTGTTTAATCTCTTAAGGAGAAAAACTAAGTAAAAAAACTGCAAGTAAGTCTCAAAATGCAAACCATTTGGTAAACAGAGTGAAAATTCAGAGCATTAGATGATATCATTGTTGGCGACAAGTGTAAGCCCACGCCTTTTCTTTTCTATGTATCCAGAGAATCCACCTCCCAGAGCCCAACAGTGTGCTGGATCCTGGCTGCAGGCCTCTCAACAGTAACAATCATTTATTGCTCACATTCTTCAGGATGTCAGTTTTGCAGAGATCCCAGACCCAGATATTATTTATTTGTATGATAGTATTGGTCTTTCACCACTTCCCCAAATGGAAAGCTGACACTTTAAGTTTGGTTTTGCAAATGGTCTGGGCAAGGAAAACAAAGTAGACAATTCACCTAATTTTCTCCCATCCTGAGAGAACAGAGCATGTATGAAACCCATTAGGGCCAAGGCTGAGTAGCCTTCACTGCTGGTTCATATGGATGTGGACTGTTATCTGTTCAGTTTGTTTAAAATAATGGCAAAGATGAGTTTTCATAGGATCAAAAACTGCTGTTCAGAAAAGAGCATGCTTTTCAGAGATAATCCGAGCTCTTTAGAAATCATTTGTGACTGTTTTTTTTAGGCTGCATCTTTGTTGAGACATTTCAGCATCCTTTTAGCATAACAAGGAGCATGCATCTGTTAGGAACCGTGGTGTGAAACGGATGGGTGTTTCTTTTCACTCCCAGCAGGATTAGGAGCCAGTTTACTGATAAGATTGCCGAAGACACTGGCATCGTAATCCTGTCTTCTGGTCGACTCAGGATCTTTGATCCGTTTCTAAATTCATATGCATGAATGTATAGAAACAGTCAGAGATAACAAGACTGCAATGCCCTGAAAACTAAATTTCCATATGGCGCATGAGCTTTAATCATACGTGTATTGATTAGTCCCAAAACATGAAACATACAGCGGATATGCCACATTCGCCGATGTTCAAAGATTTTCATGAAATATGGAAGTTCAATTAAAAGATGAAAGTACGCAGGGCTTGTTTAATGAGTTGGTTTATTTGATGGTAACTTTGTAGTGGCTGTAGGATCAACTGTGTCAATCACTAAAACACTCTGTCACACTGTTCCTGTCTCCCCATCTCTGTCTGTCTGAGCAACACTCTTATTCTGATAAAGAAACACTCTTAGCTTCCTATAAAAATAAAGTTAAAGAACCTAAAGTAGTTCATGAAGCTGCAAGAGAACCTTTTAAAGTCTACAGATTTACAGCTTGTCCACAGTCTCTAAACCCTGTCTGTAAACCTGTTAAGAACGACCCTCTATTTTGTGCATGTTTTTTTAAACATTGAAACATTTAAGCACCATCTGTGCCTTTTAAAATGTTTCAGGTCCCAAACTATATATTTCACATATATGTTACAATAGGTGCCCAAAAAATATTCCGATTGGATTCCACTCGGGCTTATCAGGGTAGTTATACAGGTGACATCACACGGATATGAAAATACACACATTGTTTTAGTTTTTTTTTGTTGTTGTTTCATTTGTTGCAGTCATAGATAATACACTGCTGACATGACAGCATGTGTGTGTGTGTGCCCCCCCTTGTCAGCCATGGCCCACTAATCCCTGACCACTGTGACATTGTGATATGAAGGCTACCCACCAAACAGCGCCATTAGGTGGTGTGTCCCCTCAGAGTTTCTATACAGCAGGATTTGTTTGTGATATGTGGCTAGAGGAAATGAAAGAAGTATATTGCTGCTCAGTGAACTTTACGTCTGCATGTGCCATTTTTATTTTCTTATCAAACCAGCTCAGTTTGGTGAAAAAAAGTACTGGTGCTCAGTTTATAATCATATGGACGCTGCTATAATGTAGTGGTTGTTACAAATCTTGGTCGGGAGGGCTGACAGTCGAGGTGACTTCTTTTCATCACAAACACTCTGTGAGTTTAAGTTTTTTGCCGGTAACAGACGCTGTTTTTTGGGCAGAAATTTGACGAAGAGTCGCCCAGCCAGCACACCCATGTGGGGCCCACGTGGGCTCCACCAGGGCTGATATGTGAGGCCCAGCCTGGCTGCCCAGTGGGGCCCAGCTAAATGTGTCCTCCATGGAGTTTCAATGGAGGCCCCTCATGTGTCAGCCCTGATGGGCTGATGATGGGACCTTGCTGGGCTTCATATGGGTCCTACATGGGATTCATATAGGTCACCAGTGGGCAAAAAACAGTTTATCATGCCTATATACAGAGTTTTTCATGGGTTGGTGATATGACCTAACTCAGTTTTCTGTAATGCTATATTATATATATATATATATATATATATATATATATATATATATATATATATATACACACACACACACACACACACACACACACAAACAATGATTAGAAGACGAATATAGAAAAAAAGGCCAAACAAATTTCTAAGGAAATTAGTTTAGTCAACAACAAATATAGAAAAAACTGTGTAATGTGTGTATGTGTGCTATGTAATGATGATGGTCTTCTACTCGTGTGTCCTCCCTGTTCCCATGGCCCTTTGAAAAGAAAAAAAAAAAAGGTGAAGACAGACTTTACCTCATTTAATAGTGCTTCGAGATAGCTGATTACTGTGATCTGTGAAGTATCTCAAGGGTGCTCCAAATTGAATTCAAGACTTTTATAGACCCTATACAGCCTATATACTGTAGTGATATGAATCTATCACAGCTAAATTGTCATGAAATTTAAACCCCAAATGGCAAAACAATAGATCATTCTTGTAGCAAACATTCTTTTCAAACTCCTTGTAAGTGACATCCTGACTAATCAAAGAGGGAGGGGTGGAGCATTAATCATAAAGTGTATTATTTAGATGTTACATATGGTGAATTAAATATCTAAAAATAATGTTTGTCATTTCTCTCTCATGGCATATGGCATAGGTCTGCACCTACTAATAAGCCAGATGAATATCCGACTGGCCCTCTCTCTCCCATGCACTCTGCACAACACAGAGGCTGATGCTCAGTCACGTGGGAGTGGACTGCCATCTGATCTCATCCAAACTAGTCAAAAGAGCTGGCTCTGTGAATGGAACCAGGTTGGACACGCTGGAGGAGGTGGTGGAGAGATGCACACTGAAGATGTTTGAGGCCATCATGAACAACATGCATCATCCACTCCACAACACCTTGATGGACCAAAAAAAAACAGCGATGGACAGCTCCTCTCTCTCTGATGCAAGATGGAGAGATACAGAAGATCCTACATAACTATAGCTATCAGGCTTATTATTTTTTTGCTAATAGTTGAGGAGCTGAGAGACAATTGAATTTCCCCTTGGGGATGAATGAAGTTATTCTTATTAGATCCACAAAATATCACTACACCAGCTTAGCCGTGCTTTAGACTAGGTCCAGCTGTGTGTTTAACATCTGTAGACAATGACAAATAAGTGTTGGTTGGAGTCCTGATCATGAAAAGTAAACATACTGTACACAGCTTCAAATAACTTCAGTCCCCTGAACTCACGTTTCCCATGGTGGCCATCAAAATTGTACTGTCTTGACAGCTCATTTTCCATGAGGAAGGTCGACATCCTCCTCGTTGCCTCGTCAATAGTCGTCCCCACAATTTCAGCCACCACAGCAACCTAAGGGGAACACAATGTATCAATGAATCTGATAGACATCCCTGAAATAATAACAGAAACTGAAAAAAACTTATAAAATAAATAGAGGTTTTCAATGTGAAGAATATATAGATTATATAATGTTTATCAATTGCTTAATCGTGCTCATCAGTGGCAGCTGCTGGTGTTTTAAACAGGGGAAGCTCACTTTACGTCTTCATCATAACACTTATTATATCAAAGTGAGGCAGTTACAAATAAAAAGAATGTTTAATTGAGGCTGTTGTATGCTTCATCTATGCCATAGAACCACAGCAACACACACCTGAAAAAGATTTTCAAAACTAGCCACTATCCTGCCCAATGAATGAATGAACAAACTAACGCAACTTGAACAGGTTACAAACTTGAAAAATCTATGTTTGTGTTTTTTATTTGCAGTGTGATATGTACAAACGTGAAGGTGAACGTGTATGTGAAAATCACCTGGAAAAGAAACGCACTTTGGCATACGACTCTCAACAGCTCTGCCACTACACTGACTGTTTTGTAGGTTGTTGAGCTGTATATCAAGGCTTTTGGCCCTCCAAACATTTCCTCCAATCATCATACATTAGCAGAGTGTCCGACCCGCTCACTGCTCCATTCCTGCCCTGGCCCAAAAAAATGTTGGGAGAAGCCTCATTGACCACCGTTGAAGCTCTGAGTCTGCAGTGTGTGATATGGAAATAACAGTGTTGGCAATAAATGGCTGGTTACAGGATGACATAGTTCTAAAATCGAACGCATTCAAGTTCAAATTTGTTTTCTCTCTTGACAAAGGGACGGGTGTTGACTGAATGAGCAGATTGCCTGTTCCCTGAAACAGGAAGATGTGAAGACTCCCTGGAAGATGGTTCATCTTGTGTGGCATTGTTGGATTCCTCCTCAGAACTGGACACAAGTTTGTGCTTTGAAATGCCTAAAATGTGGTGCATTATTATGTGAAATATTTGATTTAGTGATTAATTGTGTAAACCTGTGTTTCTAACTGAAACAAATGTGACATTCAATTATGCTAGACTATAAACTATTCCTACCTGTTGGCCATGTGGTTAGTTAATTATCTAATTACTGAAAGTAATTTAAAAGGTTCAGCACTATTATGTCAAAACCTCTGAGGAAAAGAAAGAGACAAAAATATAGTTCCACTGTACTCAGCATGTGACTTAAACTTAAACACCAACATCTAAATTTGACATGAAAAGACATAACTTGTGCAATGTCCCATGTTTTTATTCTAAATCAAGGCCAAGAATTGGGCATGGCATTACATGAATAGCACACATTTTACAAACGTATCTGGCACTAGATTCACTGCCTCACTTATCACCTTCTGCATTTTCCCCTTCCCTTTCCCGAATCTTATTAGCTCTGCAAATCTGAGTTCACCTCCGATTTTGAAAGCTTTTGCCTCGCATCGGCATAGTTTACTGCAAAACACATACACAAAATGTTATTGCTCTTTAAAAAAGTATAATTTGTTGGTACATAAATGTCATCACTATTGTCACTCAAAAAACACTGGTACATTACCTGCTTTTTCCAGAAGTCGCACTCTGAACTGTGGCCAGTCTGTGCTTTGAAACAAGCTGATCCTTCACTGACTCGGTGATGTTGACTCATCCTGGTGGCCAGTGGCAGCAGTCTTCCTCTGGTCCTGTAAACCACTTGCAGGGTACAACGGCTGCACCTCCACCATCCACAGAGTCCACCACTGCAAACAGAAGCATGCTGGAAAATACAAAACATGCAGGCTGATGCAGCTGTGGCAATACCAACTTGCGAGCCTCCTAGCGGAAACGGAAACACCGTTCGCAGGTAACAAAGAGTTTAGCCAATCACAGACCTCGCTGGTAGACGTTGGGATTATGGGTAATGTGGTACTTCTTCATGACTATGTGAAAATGAATGTAACGGTCAAACCTATATTTGGATAAAAAACCTCTGAAAAAAACAATACGATCGTCTTGACAGTTGCGTAGTTCTAACATAGTTAGTGAGTCTACATTGGCAAATTAGGACATTACATGTTAAACTCATTTAGCATGCAAGCTAACAGAAGTTTATCCACCAAGATAAGAATGCTGCAAGAGGGAGAAAAATTGTTGAACAAACGTTTAGATTTACACAGTGTTTTTTTCAGTTCGATGGTGTTGTTTGTTACTCAGGACTTACCTTCGACACTGGCTCAATTCAAAACATGTCTTCTTCAAACTGGTGATCCTGAGGCAACTCCAGAATGAATGAGTAGTAGCGAGATTACTTCTCATTTCCATGGCAACCCCTGCCACACACACACAGTTTGTGAACAAAAATGCTCTGACTAAAAGAGCACATAGGATATCTATGGCTGTAGTTTAGTTTATTCATGTTTTTCTTTTTTTTCTTTCTTCTTTTTTAATTTTTTTTTTACCTCACATTATAATGGCTGGAATTCCAAAACATTTTGATGACACCTTAAATGTCAATAATATGACAATAGTATAACAATTTAATTAATTTAATTTAATATTAAAACAAGACCCATCTTGTTCCCATATGTGCTGGCCAGCTGGGATGGCCATCTCTCGCCCATGTATATTCTACTGGGATGCCCATGTGGGGCCCAACACCAACCCACTTTGAGCCCATGCCCAGTTAAAGTCCATGTAACCCAAGTAAACCTCATGTGGGCCCCACTTGGATGTGTTATTAGAGGGCCAAGCCCGAGGGGCTGAGGGAACGCGTTTCCTAGGACCAGCAGTACTTTTATTTTTCTCCAGCTAAAAGTGGTGCTGCAGGCTAAACCGTGCAAGGGAGGGTGTTGCAATTTGGAGGGTTGGTCCAGACACCTACACGTACCTCAGACACAAAAAACTACATATATCTGCCTGCAGGAGGTGCTATGACCTAGGCCAACACGTTTTGCCTATGACTCCCACACTGTGTGTCGCATGTTCAAAAACCTTGTATCCCCAGATTCCCTGAATGGAGCTGAATCACTTTGCAATTGGCTACGCCCACTTCTGCATAGAAAGTTTTTTCGCTAAATTGCAAAAATTGGAAATCCTACTTTTTTGAACTCCTCCTTAGGATTGTATTCAATCTGCGTGAAACTTGGCACACACACTCTTCAGCTGGACCTGATCTTAAGTTATCAAAAGAAGTTGGTCAAAAAAATGCGCAAATTATTAACAAACAAATTTCTGTAGCTAGCTATAAAAATTTAAACTGTTTGACATCTCAGTCAAACTAAATTCTATTAACACCAAATTTAAGATCCTTGGTTGCCATGACACTGGGAAGGGATGAGCCAAATTTGGCCACTAGGGGGTGCTAAGAATATGGGAAGTTTATATCTCTTGAACAGCTGCACAGATTTTTACAAAATTTGGTCAGGATGATGTAGGGCCAATCCTGATGCCATATCTTAAAGGTGGTCATCATTGGTCAATGTGGGCGTGGCTTAGTACAACAAATCCAAATCGGCACGCATTCAGCCTTTTGCACTTCCAGTGCACTTCCCATTACCTCCATACATTAACACGTTACTCTGCACTTTACAGTGCTTCTAGTTAGATGATAAAATGCAAATCAGTGTGTCAGTACTTGTACTCTTAATGATTAATTTAATCTGTTTGCCATTTGCAGAAAGGTTTGGAAATCAGGCCTTTCCGAGGCTGTTCAACAATATGACAAGCACTTTGTTTGAAGCTCGCTAATATGTGAACCCTTCAGTTATTCAATAATATATGTCCCACTAGCTTTGGTGATATCAATGCACTGTAATTCCTCAACCATCATCAACTTTCCTTTCTTAAAAATGTTGCCTCCCTGCAAACATCCCTCCTGCTTTTCCTTGCACCTATTTTCTCACACCTCTTTGCTTTTCAGGCCAAGCATGGGGTCCCTTTTGACTGGCAACCCAATGAAAATGGCCCTGGAGGGCAGGAGCGTGAGACCAGGTACTGTTTCCCCAAGCATAATATCCGTCTTTTCTCCCAGCATTCCTTGGTACCCTTGAGAGCAATGTCTCACATCCAACAAAAATGAAGTCAGCACACACTAAGTTAAAGGTAGAGAATACAGTGTAATCACATACTGTAGATATATGCTTCTCTGCAGCTGAACCTGGGAGGGGGGACATTTCAACAGAGTGAGTTGGAATAACAGTCAGAACTGTCCAACAACAATTCTTTCCTTTCCCTCTGTCCAGAACATAAAAACCAGAGGAAGTTACATAGGGAATGAGCAGAAGCAAAAACTGTAGACTGAAGGAGGAATTCCTCAGCTTTCATTTCAGTCAGTTACTGTGGGGGACAGTTTGTTTGAATTGATTTTAGACTGGATTAGTTAAAACAAGTAACAATGAAAGTTTGCATGAATACTATTTCATGCATTATGCCATTCATCTAGTGTTGGACTGGGATTATAATTTATAGCGAGAATCCAAAAACAGACCAGCCTAATCCTGAGAGAAGAGTAAAGAGCTCTGTACTTTCATTAACATTTTTATATATAACTCCTGCTTTGATTAAAGCAACGTAATGCACTGTTACAGTGATGCATAATAGTGAGCTGGTAGGTAGTACACTGTACGGCAGTACATCAAAAGTCAAGTTTTTGATCAAAAGCCAAGTCAGTCCATTTCGACAGAGCTTTAGCCTGTGGCATGTTACAGCCAGGTGTTACAGTCTTGGGTTAAGGAGACGTTACTATTCTGAGGTGTGTGCAGCACAACTTTGACTGTCACATG
The DNA here is from genome assembly GCF_904848185.1 of Acanthopagrus latus. NCBI lineage: Eukaryota > Metazoa > Chordata > Actinopteri > Spariformes > Sparidae > Acanthopagrus > Acanthopagrus latus. The sequence goes on along the minus strand of NC_051045.1, from coordinate 28,842,785 downwards.
CCGGAAAAAATTTTGTTTTACATGTTAATGTCATTCATTAGTTTCTTAAAGCATGGAATAAAATCAATAAAGTTGTAATATTCTGACTGCTAGCACAGTCTATTTCCGGTGGTAATGTTCCGGGGCCACTGAGGGCTCAAGCTGCTGTAGACGATAGCCTGGACAATCTTGTGTTCCCCTTTAAACAAAATGCAGTGTCTGTTATTTCAATTTGAGATTTTGTTGTCAAATAATAGACTTGTGTTGTTTCATATATGGTAATTATTATTTAATGCAGAGTTATATTTGCTTTCAACACTTAGGTATTACACATATACTGTACATATTTACTGTCTTAAGGCAATTATACAGTCTGCTTTAAACACACTAGATACACACACCATGCCACTCTCTCCTAAGCCTCTATGTGAGCCAGGAAAAGTGATATTGCATATGTCAGTGGTAACAGGTGTGGCAGCCGTGTACCCAGGAAGAGGGGCTTAGGTTCATGGAAGCTGATTGCTACGGATACCCCAGACACCTCTAACCCTGCAAAGCTTATGAGGCTAAATCCTGCCAACCCATACTCATTCTCACACACACCAGCACCCACATAGTAACATAATATCCCACTGCTGCAGTCACACACCAGTGAGACTGTTTTTTGGCTGAGGGAAAACAGCTGAGGAGCATGGACAGTATCCATAATGTATGAAGTTTGTATGTGTGTGTGTGTGTGTGTGTGTGTGTGCATTTAAGCATATGCGCAAAACAGCTATGGTGTCATGGGAGATATTCTTTAGCTTTCTCTGTGGAGATACACATCAAATAACAAATACATTTAGAAATGACAAATGAGAAATGTAAGAAAATATAAACTGGATGCACCCAAATAAATTGAAATCATAGAATAAGGGGCCTTGTTTTGTGACTGCTCTGTTTGCCTGTGTGTTTTTAAATGTTTACGGCAATATCACGTTTATGTTCATAAATATGTTTACATCATTTATACCTGCTGTTGAATGCACATAAAAGGTAACAGGCGCCGCTGCTCACGGTGCATTTAAAGGCAGCTCAGATAAACGCATTTCCACATGTAGAAAAAATGAATTGAATGGTTGTAATGGCTGTAAAAAGTGCGGGGGACAGAGGGCACTGAAGTGCGGGGGGTACCCCCACGTCTGCCAAGCCCATGTCAGTCCATACTTGGTCCATGCTTTGGAGATGTTACTAAATGTGTAAATCACAATAATTTAATTTTGATCTCCACCTCTAACAGTGAGGAAGTGTCTCAGCAAGCACCTTACACAGCCTTACATAATAAAATACCAAAGCTAATCAGTACGGCAACCCGTCATCCCTACCTGCAACGGCAGTCAAAACATCCTCATACTAAAAGGTACCTTGTTCCAGTTCCTTAATTATCTATCATGTGCTCCACTGAACGCCCTGTCACTAGAAACTCCATTGACATTAAAACCCTCAAATTTGGCCTCATTAATATTATATCACTGTCCACTAAAGACTTACTGAAAAATGATTGATTACTGAGCATAAGCTGGACATGATTGGCAAAATATTGCTGAAAACCAAATACTTTTCTGCCACTAAATGAAGCCTCCCCTCCTGACAACAACAACGCCATGTTGCTTGGGCCTCTTAATAGGAAGGAGGTGTTGCTCTAATTTACAAATCTATTTTCAGTTTAACCTCCAACCAGGATATTAGATTTACTTCACTTGAGGCTCTGGTTGTAAAACCATCTTAATCAAGTAGTAATTGCCTTGTCCAAGAAACAGGCTTTCACCTGGTGGTAATCTACAGACCTCAAGGGCCTTACTTCCAATTCCTAGAAGAAATCTCTGAATTCCTTGCAGACCTTGTAACTTGTTCAGATACAGGGCTGGACTGGGAGACTTTTTCAGGCCAGGAGTCAGTCATGTCACCAGGCCACCCTGGCCTTGCCCACACCACACCCCCCACCACACCCACACCCTTGTTCACACCCACACCTACATGCATGGGCACGCATGCACGCAAGCACACACACACACACACAAACACACACACACACACACACACACTAGTATGTTTTTGGCTGATTCAAAACAAATATGCACTTCAATATAGGCATAATAGTCTGCTCACCTGGACAACACTAGCACTTAATAGAATAATGCTGTAGTGCCAAGACAGCTATTATTACTAATGAGAGCCATTTATGTCAAATGGCAGTGCCTAGTGGTGTTCATATGTCTGCAACGTGTTGCATGTTGAATTTCCTCCGGGATCAATAAAGTATCTATCTATCTATCTATCTATGTTGGTGCTCTACTGTAGAAATGATTCTGTACCTTCTGCTAACTGCTCTGCACTGGCTTCTCCTGAAGCACCAGCAGGACTGACATCACCGTCACCACCTTTGAATAGCAAACTTATGCTTACAGTGTTTTTCCATACACTAATGTTCATACAGTAAGATAGTATAGCCTGAATAAATTGGTCAATTTGAGGCATTTGGCCTCTGGATGACTTCAGGATCAACTGACTTAAGTTTGATGTTGAAAGCATTTAGTTTGACTGAAATATGAAACAATATGTGTTTTTTAGCTAGCAAGAAAGATTGTTTGGTTGTAACTAGCAGAATGTGTTATTTAAAATGTGGAAGTTACAGACAAAAATGTGATTGCATCCATTATAGCACCACCTAGTGGAGCACATGTGCAATTTTTGGTATGGAAGAACTGTGTCCTATTCTATATGTACCATATACGTTTCAACAGTTTGGCTGAAATTGATGTTGATGTTGATTGATGTTGATCCATATTGACCAGTCATGACCACCTTAAAGATATGGCGTCAGGATTGGCCCTACATCATACCGACCAAATTTCATAAAAATCGGTGTAGCCGTTCAAGAGATATAAACTTCTCATATTTTTAGTGCCCCCTAGTGGCCAAAATTAGCCAAATTTTGCTCATCCCTTCCCAGTCTCATGGAAACCAAGGATCTCAAATTTGGTGTTAATTTAGTTTGACTGAGATATCATAGAGTTTACATTTTTATAGCTAGCTACAGAAATTTATTTGTTAATAATTTGCGCATTTTTTTGACTGAGCAAACTTCTTTAGGTCTGAGGTACATGCAGCTGTCTGGACCAACCCTCTAAATTGCCCCGCCCTCCCTTGCATGGTTTAGCCTGCAGCACCACTTTTAACGGGAGAAAAATGAAAATAAAAATCTTTACAATTACAATAGGGTTCCTAGCACCACTGGTCCTAGGAAACGTGTCTGCTTGCATACGTATTCCCTCGACCTCTCAGGTTTGGCGTCCTAATTAATAATCCTCCAAACAATTTGTATCTCTACAACAATGTCAATTACAGTAAATTTACTCCTGATGCATCCCTGTGCGCTCTCCAGATTGGCACCTCTTCTTCTATTTCTTATTATTGCACTGTATCCTGTCGTTTTACATCTCTTCAAGTAATTTCTACGTCTCTAAGCCAATTAAAATGTGTAATAATGGCAAAACAACAATGTATCAGTTAATATGATATGTGTGCTCTTTATGGATGCTGTGTGCAGAGACGAAATCTTCACATTATTTGTCAGATATACCCTGGTCCCGTTATTAGGTGCAGCCATAATATAGATTAGTAGATACAGTAGAATCGGGCAGGTCTCAAAGCTATTCAAAGTCTTCTAAATTATGCATATTTCTGTTGTATATGATGACACAGTTCTCAGGGGTAAACCTGGTCCACAGTGCTGAGGACCTCAGACTGGTCTGAAGGTTCACCTTCAAATAGGACGATGAACCTAAGCACACAACCAAGGCTACCTCGGAGTGGCTTAGGGACAAATCTGTGAATGTCCTTGAATTTACTCCCACATTTCAGTATTCCTAAATATGGTTCACTTATATTTAAAGGGGCAATACGTAGTTTTGGAGAAACTCAAACTCTCAATTCTTGGCATATTCATGATATAAATATATAGATAGTATGATCGTATGAAATTGTGTTTTCTTTTCTGGTTAGTTTTATGAGGATAGTTTCTTTATTTGGTGTGTTGTTTGTTGAGGAATAAAATTAACTTCAGTCAATGAGGATCATTCTCTTGTGATAACATTTTTCTGATTAAACTGCTCATACTGGGCCGCCATTTAGCTCAGTGGGTAGAGCAGGCTTCCCATGTGCAGAGGCTTTGTCATCACTGCAGCGGCCAGTTCTTCTTTACTCAGGCATTTGACACCATTATATACATCCTGGCATGAATCATGTCGCAGAGGTTTTGAACTCCTACAGCAGTTGTCAAAATGTATAAAGGAGACATGTAAAGAAACAATTAAACAGTTAGATTATTGTGGTTCTGCATGCCATTCAACATTTCCCAATGACATACTGTGGTGAAATGTAGACCTTTGACATTCTCGTAAAAGTAGCCTTGGTTGACCTCATTAAACAACTGCTCAGCGGTGTTGTATTCACTTCAAGTGTAACCATGTCACAGTACAGGCAAGAAAACTATTCAAGGCCCACATTACTTTTATTCATGTGTTGACTTTCTTTATTTATAGAGCCATACATAACTCTTGACAGCCACATACAACAGTGATGTGCAATGCATCAGCTCCACCAATGATTTCATCATTTGAGAATGCTGTTCATCATCATAAATTAGGGCGCCACTCTCGTAGAAGTTATCTCCCTCTCAGATCATATATGTTTCTGGCTTCCACCATGAGGCCATGAGCTCAGAGAACCACAACCAGTCATGAATGTAGCAGACAAATGTGCCACAACCACAGAGAGCAAAGCTTCATCTAGCATCGATTGAGTTTTTTTTTTTTTTTTTTTCATAATATAATATAATTATAGTAGCTTCACAAGTCAATTTGGAACAAACTGATCCCATATCAAGTGAAGAGCTGTACTGTGTTTACTTCTGCATGTCAGTTAGTATGTCCTTTTAGAGTTTTTGTAAGAATACCACTTTTGGGCTTATTGAAGTTCCACGTTCCACTAAGGAAGCTGCTGCTGCTGGACTCTGTCTCTTATTATTATTTTCCAGTAAACCAGCTGTTTACTGGATGTACGCACACACATCCGAGTAGGTGAATCGTCAGTATTGCTTTTGATTTGCAATCATCAACTCCCTCCCTCCCACTATGCAAATACACAGTACATCCTAGCAACTGTAAAGTGAAACTAACACTACCCAGAATCAAATTAGAAAACTATGGGAGAACACAAAACCAACCACATCAAAATCTTCAAAGACAGCAACACCACCAAACACCCAAGGACGTTGCCAATCATCAGATTTAATAACCATTTCTTTCAAAGTTAGGGTTGTAAGTTGTTCTAGATGCATTTTTTGGTGTTTTACAAATTAACTTATTATTTGTTTATTCTCTTTATTAACTTTTGATTCTACGTTCTGTTTTCAGTTATAGGTCATTTTATTTTCCTATGAACAAAATGCCAATCAAGTTTTGTTGTGCCTGAGTCTAATGGCAATAAGGATACATTTTGAACTTGAAAGATCCTGAAAGCAATCCATAAATCAAATGCAAAAAAAAAAAAAAAAAAAAAACCTCTAGTATCTGTGGCTATCACAGGCCTCTAATAACACCATCTGGTTGTTTCTTATGGCTTGTATGAAAAGATTGGACAGATTAGCCAATACGTGCTCTGCCTGGAGTCTCTCACAAGGCTAGGCAGTTATATCAAGCTATGACTGAGTTAGTAGCACAAGAATGGCAGCGATCAGCATTACTGAGACATTCCTTAGGGGGGAACTGTTGAGTTCATCCAGCTCCTTTCAACAAAGTTTCACTTCCTTGTCTCCTGCCCTTCTCTTCCACTCTGGCCTTCCCTCGCCTCTGCTGACCTTCCCACCCCTCCAGCCATTCATTCTCCAGATGTTGGCTTGACTTTATGGTTTGTCATCTCAGCACAAAGGCTGCTCTGTTGACAACGGCCTGGCATCGGCCTGGGCGCCTGCCAGTGTAATCTGTCCTAGACAGCCGGCCACAGAGCCAAGGGGAGGGCAGGCGTGAGCCGGGCATGAAGCACTGAAGGAGGCAGGGGGCTGGGGGCTGAGGGCAGGGGCTACAAGGCAGGAATGGAGTCACAGCTGTGAGAGGAGGGTCAGCTGCCCCCTCCTCATCCCCTTCTCTTCATTTTTAAAGCTTTGCAGAACAGTCAGTCATCCATCAGACCATATGTCCATCTCACAAGGAGACTGGGTCACTGAAACCCAGTACACCAGTTCTGAATGCAGTTTTAGCACCTTTTTTTACTCTGCCTCTCCTCGCAACACACAGGATCAATAAATAATATTTTGTCCAGTCATTATACTTGGTGTCTTCACACACGTTACAAGCCTGGCTGCAGCGGTGTGAGAGATTCACAGTCTCGCCTAATTTTACAGCAAAACACGCACTGCGCTCGGCAAAAATAGACCTGAAAAAGACCAATGGACAGTCATATCATGACATATCATACCAGTTTTAACATCTGTATCTGTAGAATATGTCACAGATATCAAGAGAGTACAAACAGGTAAAGGGCAGTATCTCTCATTCCCTCCCACTTTCTCGCTCTTTCAGCAGGGGTAAGGGAAAAATCACATCACTGTTACTGATAATTATCAAAGGCAAACTTCATGTGAATGGGTAAGGCAGGAGCAGCACTGCAGCAGTGACACTGGCATCATGCACTAAACGAGCAGGCAGTGTGGTGCTAGATGATGACACATTTAAATGGCCTATGAATTTCATTCAACAGGCCAAACACACTCATACTCACGTGAGTCGCTCGCTTACCAAACCATAGCTTTAAATTAGAGTGATCCACTTTATTTGCAGTGTTTCTCATTAAAGGAATAATTATACTTAAAGAGGAGGAGTATCTATGATCATTTTTCAGACAACCTGTTCCTCTGTGGAGTCAGCACAAGCAGGCTGAAGAGCCTCTCCTGGGGCACAAAACAGCAATGCTGTGTTACTTTGTAATGTGTTACAACATCAGTGCAAACACATCAGTCTTTAATATATGGGAATAGCGACACACATTTCTCAGTCTCCTCTGGAGGGCATTCATAGCAATGTACAGTGGTACACGTGAAGACACCCTCTCACTCTGTGACAGAGGATAACGCTGTGTGGAGTCAGTTTCAGTGGGCTGCACACATTCCTCACTTACTCTCTGCTGCAGCTCTGTGTTATCTGTCCCGTGTTTAAATATGTTTGTGGTGTTGCCACTGTAGTGAACAGCTTTCCTACACATATCACAGTGTTTTCACTAACAGCTGTAAAGTAGCTCTAAACAATGCTCCTCCTGCACTCAGCCTCACTGGATGTAAGGTTAAACTCATGGTCACAGGGGAGAGCTGCACATGCACAACGTGCAAGTTGTGCACATGACAGGACAACAGCACAGCCATGCAGAAGAAAAGGGAAGGCTTATATATCTTTGGAGTGTTTTTAGACAGCTGTACTTGTTGATGAAATATAAATATGTGAGCACAACGTAGGAATGAGAAACTGAAATACTGATAATGATATGAGGTGACTAACAAGTGTATTTTTATGTTTCCGCAGATCAGTAAGGAGTCCGTGCACAACATCTGCTTTCCCTCTGTCTACATTTGTCCTGAGCCTGACTGGCAGTAATTGTTCAGAATGGAAACAGTGTATAATCTGCACTCTTTGGCACATGCTTGTACTATTTGACATGTGTACTATTTGACAAATTATTTAGGGGAGATTCAGCCTTCCTAAATAATTTGGTGTTTTCATTACTTTTAGTTTTAGTTTTTTTTACAAAAAACGTGCAGACAAATTCAATATAAAGTGGCCAGAATATGAATTTAAATAAATAATCATATAACCTGTCATTATTCACTTAAATACGATCATAAATACACTATATTACCAAAAGTATTCGCTCACCCATTCAAATGATCAGAATCAGGTGTTCTAATCACTTGGCCTGGCCCCAGGTGTATAAATTCAAGCACTCAGGCATGCAGACTGTGAAACAAGACATTTGTGAAAGAATGGGCCGCTCTCAGGAGCTCAGTGAATTCCAGCGTGGAACTGTCATAGGATGCCACTTGTGCAACAAATCCAGTCGTGAAATTTCCTCGCTCCTAAATATTCCACAGTCAACTGTCAGCTCTATTATAACAAAATGGAAGCGTTTGGGAACAACAGCAACTCAGCCACGAAGTGGTAGGCCACGTAAAGTGACGGAGAGGGGTCAGCGGATGCTGAAGCGCATAGTGCAAAGAGGTCGCCGACTTTCTGCACAGTCAATTGCTAGAGAGCTACAAACTTCATGTGACCTTCAGATTAGCCCAAGTACAGTACGCAGAGAGCTTCATGGAATGGGTTTCCATGGCCGAGCAGCTGCAGCCAAGCCACACATCACCAAGTGCAATGCAAGGCGTCGGATGCAATGGTGTAAAGCACGCCGTCACTGGCCTCTAGAGCAGTGGAGACGCGTTCTCTGGAGTGATGAATCACGCTTTTCCATCTGGCAATCTGATGGACGAGTCTGGGTTTGGAGGTTGCCAGGAGAACGGTACATTTCAGATTGCATTGTGCCAACTGTGAAATTTGGTGGAGGAGGAATTATGGTATGGGGTTGTTTTTCAGGAGCTGGGCTTGGCCCCTTAGTTCCAGTGAAAGGAACATTGAATGCTTCAGGATACCAAAACATTTTGGACAATTCCATGCTCCCAACCTTGTGGGAACAGTTTGGAGCGGGCCCCTTCCTCTTCCAACATGACTGTGCACCAGTGCACAAAGCAAGGTCCATAAAGACGTGGATGACAGAGTCTGGTGTGGATGAACTTGACTGGCCTGCACAGAGTCCTGACCTGAACCCGATAGAACACCTTTGGGATGAATTAGAGCGGAGACTGAGAGCCAGGCCTTCTCGACCAACATCAGTGTGTGACCTCACCAATGCGCTTTTGGAAGAATGGTCAAAAATTCCTATAAACACTCTCCTCAACCTTGTGGACAGTCTTCCCAGAAGAGTTGAAGCTGTAATAGCTGCAAAAGGTGGACCGACATCATATTGAATTCTATGAGTTAGGAATGGGATGGCACTTCAGTTCATAGAATGAGTAAAGGCAGGTGAGTGAATACTTTTGGTAATATAGTGTATGTCAGTTTCCCTTCACTTCATAGTGTAAGCTATTCAGTGTCGTTATCCAATCCATTCCATTTGTTCATGTAGAGAAACACACACATCACTGAAAATCCAGTCCATGTTTTCCCCACGACCTTGCTTGCACACAGTACCTGCAGCCTGTGTGTGTGCTGAAGCACACAGAGCTACCAGAACAGCATGAGGAGAAGAACATGAATGAAGAAGAATGGATACAAGGAAGTTTTTCAAGAAAGTAAGTATTCATCACGGCTGGTAGTAACAATTAGTTAGCTCCAGCCCCAGCTAACAGCAGAAAGTCCCATGGAATTAATAAACCAAGTGCTCCCTGTTTGACAAATAAAACCTAGCTTGCACACTATAGACCAGTACAGTGGCCCAGAGGTGTCAGGCCAAATAAAAAAGCCACAACACAAAAATACAAAAGCCACACAAATACAAAAGCCACAACAGAAGTGACCCACAACGGAAGTGACCCAAAACGGAAGTGAACGGCAATGGATGTTGACAGTCCAGCAGATTGTGCTGCCATTTTAGGACCCGTGTGCCGGCTGTCTCTGGGCAATACAGAGTCCAACTTCGTCGCTGACTTTTTTCCGGGCTCTCTCCTGTTTTGTCCAAGTCTCTGTGTAACTGTTTCTGTCCCAGAGCTCCCGAGTTCTGGTCTCTGTCTGCCTATGGAGTGTGGTAGTATAGTTTGGAGCTAACGAGCTTAGGGGCGCCAAGCACGGAGCATTAGCCCCAGTTAGCACAACAATAGAACAGCAGACATTTCTCGCTTGTTGTGTTGTAAAACAAAGCTAAACAGCGGAGTTAGCATACTTACATGATAACAAGCTAGATTTACCAACAAGCTACATTGCTCAACTACAACATTGTATGCCAATATGTGCTGTTGTGAGTATTACTGAAACTGCCACCACTATTGCCTTGTGGTTACAACATAGAATGAAACATATATCAAGCAGGGGTCCTTACTTGTCCAGCAGAAAAGCAGCAAACTCTGCACCGTGAGTCCTTCCAGATCCCACAGCTCCCCCCACCTCTGAAATGAGACTCTGATATTTATCCTTGTTTTCTCTCCGGCTCAGTCCAATTCTTTCTTTTTACACTGCTTTTCTTCATCAGTCTTCTTATTTCTTTTCTTTGACGTTGGTAACATTGGGTCATTTCTCTGCTCTGTTGTTGTTGTTGTTGTTGTTGTTGTTGTTGTTGTTGTTGTCTGTTCTCTGTTTGAATGTATCTGACCAGGTAAGAGCAGACACTGCACCTGTGAGAGCAAGGGTCACTGCCCAGTACACAGTGCACTAGGGAGGGGGGCCGCCAGCAGCATATGCACAAGAGTGATTGACAATTCTCAGACACTCCCCTTTGCTCTGATTGGTTCTGCTGATCCGGGAGCGATGGATTCTTGCAAATCAAATTAGGGCCACAGGATGGAGCCACAGACAGTGGATTTTTACACAGCTGACCTGTATCTTATTTTACTGTCAGCTCATAATGACAGTTTTAGCAAATACAACAAAAAATAGTTACAAACTACAGCTTTAAATGAATAATGGAGATGAAAAGGGGAAATGCGTGTGACAATGACTTTGATTGTTTCTGTTACTTACAAAAGTAAGTACAAAAGTGTGTTTAATGCTTACAGTTTTTGATTTCATTTACACACAAATTGTACAAAGTGTGCTGTAGTTAAAAGCATCCTGTATGTTAACTATTTATTTACTGATAGTACATGTCTTTGTTAGTGTATCTGTAATGTACTCTAGAAAATGTTTTGGTGCATTTAGCATTGGGAAGTAGACTTGATATAATTTAACTAAGTAATTATTATCTATGCATAATATTATGATGTGATGTACTTAAAGTGTGCCATTAAAGTGGGTCTTGAAAAATTCTGAATAACAAATTACTAATGCATTGTTATCCTACTGAACATTTCCTTGGAATAAATGTATATGAAAACTACACTATAATATATACTCAGAGAGTAATCACATCACGTGATTCACTGCAGCCCAAAAATACTTCTCCCTATAAGCCAACATTGTGAAAGAAGCGTCTGTAAAACTGTGGATAAATTTTTTTGAGTGTCACAGCCTCATTCCTCTATGAGATGTTCCTCTATCGAATATTAAAGACATTGGCCACAGCCAGAGCAGCTCTCCAGACATTCACACACCCACTGAGCTGAGAGCTATTCTTCCCATTAGAAGACCTGATGAGGTGACCATACTCAGACCTACTCCTTTGCCTGGACCAGTTCCACTAAGGAGGACAAGAGAGTCACATCTGCCTGTGTCAGCTGCCAGACTCACCGGAGAAGGTCTATTTTGCTCTAAACAGACAAGAAGATCACCAATGTGTAAAGCCTCTAATCGACTACAAATAAGGTCAAGGCTGTTAAAAAAAGAAAGGCGCACTCCCAGCTCAGCTCCATCTCCTCACCTCGACCCCCAGCGGCTACCAAGAAGATCCCAGCGGTGGCACTTATGGCCCTAACCCTTCAATAAGTTACTCAGCCTAAAAGGCTGTCAGTGCAGCAAGTTACCTGAAAAAAGGTGATTAATCGGTATTTTTGTGTTTTACCACCTGCCAGAGGGCAGTCTGTTGCACCAGCTCAGTGACTACTTGATCAGCAATCAGGGTGTTACAGTGTAGCTAGTTAGTTTGACCTTAGACCTGTCAGTTTAACATCAATACACCATGCCTAAAACTATTTCACGGACTAGTGAGGAACCAGGAATTATTGTGAGCTGTATTGTTGTTGTAACATCTTTGTGTAAAATTGCACTTAATTATAGTTTACATTTAAAATGGGCAACATCTGCAGTAGCAGTTGAAGTCACAGCTGTGTTAGAGCTATTTGTGTTGTTCCTGCAATCAATTAATTCTTGTCACATAATCATACAGGATGAGGAAAACAGAAGGCATAAATTCATACTCTTACAAAGCACCACGTTGTGACCCTGGGGACCAAATGTGTCCACATGTCTGAGTGTGCACAATGCAGTCTTGACTGATAAAAGGAATAAACTTGAGATCTACAGTTGCCTGTGTGGCTATGAGCACCTTAGACAAGCTGTATGTCCATCCCTAGAGGGCCATGGACACGGAGATAGAAGGTATAGGTGGAGCTCTGCTGTTAAAACTGGCAAGTACAACCAATGCCTACATTAATCAGCAGGCCAACCTCACAGTAATCAATGCATTGTGAGTGCTCTATTGAGCACAGGGCTGAGGCATCAAGATGACCAAGTTTTCTTTCTGATATGGTATGCTGATATAATTGGTTAAATAAATTAAAAAAATCTTCTTAGATTTGATTCTTATTAGACCTTCTTTGATGTGAATCACCTGGGTTGACTCATCAAGTAATAACCACCTACATATGACTCCTCAGCTTGATTGCGGCTTTCTGGGTAAACTGCTCATAGTACAGGCCTCAACTCGATATCAAAAGAGTCGTGAGCTGACCTTGGTTGCAATAGAATGGACTTGAATACATTCACTGATTTTGTGCAAGTTTTTGAAATATACTTTTTGGGATGGTTTAAAAGTAACCTGCAGCAAATGGGAAGACAGATTAATAGTAAATGTAGTCTATAAATGACTATTGTTGGAATGTTAGTTGAAAGCAGTGGGCCCAAAGCTTCCAGGGCATCTGTACTGTGTGTAGAGAGCAGAAATAAATATGAAATAAATCATATTACAATATCTTAGTATTATATCTATGAAAGATAGACAAAGCATCATCATGGAGTTATTGAGTACAGTATAAGGGCCATGCAGGAAAAAAAAACTGAAAGCCTGGAAAAAATATAATTATTTCAATGGGTGCTGTGAAGGTTGAGAAATTCAAAGGTTTTCTGAGTTTAGTCAGCATTTGTGTGCAATAGTCAGTGGTGGAAAGAGTACTGATCATCTGTACTCAAGTACGAGGATGGTTGCATTACTGACATATTACTCATTACAAGTAACATCCCTTGTATTACAATAATGTTTAAAGGGGCACTGTGCAGTTTTAGAGAAGAAATTCTAACTCAGAATTTTGATATTTACAATATTAATGAGGTAATAATACAAACTCAAGAAATATTTATTGACTCCGTAAGTGAGTAAACAAGCTGTTCTCAGAGGGAAATAAGGTCCCAGAACACTGTTTAACATGGTGACAGGGTCCACCACATATAAATAAGGTAAACCAGCATGAAACTGCGTTGTCCTTTAAGGTCAGTTTGTTTAATAAGTCATAAAAGGAGACCCTGCATTATCGCAGTAACCAAGGCTCGTCTTTTCTCCGCCTTTGTTTGTTCCCTCTGAACGTACATACAGCGCACTGATGTAGAGGAACCAAAAGAGGCATGATGGTACACATTATGATGTTGAGATGTGTTGGTTTTTTTTGCTGTGTTTCCCCCGTGTCTACATGTTAATCTGAACATGTACCCGCTGACTGTTCTTAATCATATGGATGCTGTTATTATGTGTTGTGAGAGCCTGACCCACCAAACATCCTGGAAAATGACAAAGTCACGTTTGCTCTAAATGACATAATTACATAATCACCATCAGTAAACAGAGGACCCTGTCTGGCACTCACTCATGGGGAGGGAGGCTGTTTTCTTGGGGAAAGTTCTCTGCAGTTTCGGTCTGGAGGGTTTGTTTGGAAAAAATGTGCTTTGCCATGATTTTGGGGAATTTCTATTGGGAGAAATATTCATTACCCTCACTAATATTTAGTGTAGTGTCACCAAAATCACTTAATCCTAATCCTACTTAAAAAAAAAACTGTTTTCTGATGTAACATTAACTTGATATTGGTATTAAAAAATGCTTTAATATATAATCCATGTCTTATAATATATTAGGATGTTATGGTATCAATCTGAAAGGTAGATCATTGAATTTTAGTCAATGGCCTTTGTGCCCTGTCATGTGGCCTTGGTGCCCTTTAAAAAAAAAAAAAAAGTGAAGGCCAAATGGCCTTGCCTCTAATATGATAAAATTCCAACCCTGGTCAGTAGGACAGACAGGATGACAGACGCTTCCGTATATATTCTGCATTCTTATCCTCATATAAGATGCTAAAGACACAACCTGCCACCACTTTAATGTCTGGTCCTGTAATGTTGCTTTGTGGGTTGAAGTGTGGGACATTTATTTCTCTTTTATTTGATGACTGAACATCATTTGATCATCACACCGCTGTAATAAGTGCTTTTTTTGTCTATAAAATCAGTTGATTTAAACATGCACTCATTCATTATCAGATTAATATAGCGAGTCAAAAGTAGGATTTTTGCCTCCAAAATGTAGTGGAGTGGAAGTATAAAGTAGAAAATGGACCTCAAAACTACCTCAAAATTGTACTTAAATGCAGCACTTCAGTAAATGTACGTATTGCACACTCACAATAGGCACTCCATACTATGCTCAAGCTCATATGACTCCTGAAGTCCAAGTTGTTTGACTAGTATGAGCGCTCCATGAGTGCAAGTGTGGACATGTTAATGTGGATGTAACTAAGGCCCAGTTGGGGCTGGAGCAATGTCAGTGCAGCCCAGCGTAGGACGGGGGAGGAAGGACAATTGGGCCAAATGTGAGTGCTCGCTTAACACTCCATCACTGGCAGATTACATAGTGTAATGCATACTTAAGTACAATTACCGACTTTCTAATTCAAAAGTACCAGCCTTAAATGTCTCTAGTGCAGATCATCTCCGGACTTTGCAGACTGCCACTCCTGAATGCTTTTGCTATTAGCACATGCTGTCACCATGGAGAAACTATAAACTGAGGTTGGCCTGGATAATATTCCACTTGGTCGTGTTAACTCCACACATTATTCCTCCTGGAATAGTTTATATTAGAGCTCCATACCTGTGACTCAGTACATTCGTCACCTCTGAACACATGCACTGCATACAGCGCTACGTTTCTTTGCGCATGTAAATCATACCAAAAGTCTCTACTCACCTACTGTTTACACCAACTATATCTGACACTGTGCCACGAAAAATCTTTGTAAACTGAGCTGCCATTATGGAAGAGCTATACATTATTCAGTCATTTAATGCACTTTAATTTTGGTCCAAGTCAAGGTGGAGTTTAAAATTTAGTTGGTTTAGTTGGTGTAAAAAACTCATTCTGAAGAAAAATATGATAGTCTTAAATATTTAAACACAATGGCTCTCAAACTCATTACTCAAAGGTCCACATTTGATTTGTATTCAAAGTCAGGAGTGTGGAATGATTTGAGATAACAAAATAACATTTAATCAATTAATAAACATCAGATCTCATACCTTTAGTATTTAATTATTTTAAAATGCTGCAGTAAAACAACTTGAAAATGATCACAGACAGGCTACTTGGTGATTTGCTGTAGGCTACAAGAATATGGTTGAGTTGCTGGTTACAATTTGTTAAAATTCTTTATTATTTTTTCAGGTAATGCAGAAATGAATGGGATATGCTATAATATCAACAACAATTTATTAAAAGTGCTGCAGT
This sequence comes from Acanthopagrus latus, assembly GCF_904848185.1. Taxonomy (NCBI): domain Eukaryota; kingdom Metazoa; phylum Chordata; class Actinopteri; order Spariformes; family Sparidae; genus Acanthopagrus; species Acanthopagrus latus. The sequence goes on along the minus strand of NC_051045.1, from coordinate 28,827,095 downwards.
GAAAGAAAATAACTACACATGTACTGACATGTATTTCAACTTCCTTGTTTTAAACATATTTGTGGTCATTTCAGTATAGATTCCTGAGATTATAAGGTGCCCTAGAATGCAGAATCCCCAGTCTGACCATGTGTGTCAGACTCTGACACAAAGCAGAAGAGAGGAGAGGAGCACGGATATGGAGAGAAGCATCAAAATGACAACAAAGACACATTCGGTACTCAGGTGGAACGTTGAGGGGCCTCTGTGCAAGTTCTGTGTTAAGTTGGAGTCCTGTTGTTAGTTAATGTTTGCACACTCCATTTCTAAGTAAGGGATAATGCCTGATGAGGTGTCTAAAATCAGGTGTTTATGGCCTCCGTGAAGTCCATTAACTCCTGATTATGGACACCTCAAAGGGGATTATTCCGCTTATACCGTGGTCATTTGCCAAAGAAAATAAATTCAGACCATTCATTTGTATTTTCATGCGTTTTATAATCAAAATATAACGTTTTTCACAAGCCGTAACATGGTTTCCCTGGAAACGCCTGATGGTTTGACTAATACCTGGAACAATCATTACCCGCCCGTAAGGTTCTTATGCAATGGAGATGTTGTTCACTCCTCCGGTAAATAGGACGGACCATAGATACGACTCGGCAACGGGAGATATTCTAGTCCGCTCAGCGATGAGCCAGAAAGCTAATGCTATGCTAGCAAGATTCAAAGTCAATAACATTGCGTACGGTTGACAAACAGTAAACATAATTTGACAGTATGTTTAACAACAAGCTAGCTAGCTAACCAGTCATATCATTGTCCCCAAATCAATATCAAGATTTTCACAAACAAATGATCGGCCATGTGTAACGTTACTGTGGCTGCAGCCTGAAGTAGAGAGTTGAACTGCGAACGTGATGTGAGATTAATCGCTTGAGAGGGGAAGTGTACTTTCTGCAGTTTGTGTGTTACAGTCGCCACCCTGTGGTGTTCAGAGGATAAAGGCACTGAAGGACTGACAGACTGCACCCAGTGTTGGAAATAAAATATTCAGATTTTATTTCCAACACTGAGTGCAGTCCGTCAGTGTTGGAAATAAAATATTCAGATTTGATACGCCAGCTAGCGTATTGATTTAGAACGGTGAACAGACAATTTGACTGGAACTTCTTCATAGGTGTCCATATGTCAGGGGTTAATGGACAATGTTATCTACTGTTGCTCTTAGTGGAGCGGTAAGAGGCAGTGAGACGAAGAACTGGAGAACGTGCATAAAGTGACATCCTTTGGACTATTGCTGAAAAACCAACCTGAGTCCTTCACAAAGAAATATACAGTTCAGCAGTGTTGAACAACTTAAATGAATTGTCTACAGGCTTGTGTAGGCAACCAAGAGACAGAGAAGGTCTAATTGTTCATGTCACGTTACAATCCTCTTGCATATGGCAGATAAAATGTGATTAACATATTGTAAATTGGTTAAAAAGAGCCCATTTTAGGGAGAGATAGTTGTGTTCACACCCCACACAACAAAATCCTTCACCTCCTTCCAGCAGGCTGATTCATAATTTTCAGTGATCAGTTCCACTACGATGTCGTCACAGGCTTGCATGGCCCACGCATGCGAAGCGTGCATGGCCATTCATTCAGAAAGGAAGAGGGAGTTCAGCAGCAGAGGACTGGGCATGCTGCCCTGCGGGGGCCTTGTGTTGTTGGTGTGAGTAGAACAAGTTTAACTTCCATTTCTCTCTGCCTGTGGCCTGTCCATTACAAGGCTCAAGATCCAATTGCTGCCACTTAATGCCAGAAAGCTTAAGCTTCTGGCATTGGCCTCAGAAGGGAAGGAAATGTATTAAATGCTTAGAGGAAGTCAACAAACAATGTTCCTTACATAAGTGACGCTTTTTTTCCCCCTGCACCTTCTCTGGCTCTAATGACACACAGGCACTTCCGATGTGCGTCAGCTGGTACAGAGTCCTTGATATGGGTCACGGCACTGTAGGCTGACAGGTGTGAGGGCTACAGGGCAGCTAAAAGGAAAATGGTGTCGTAAGACAGGTGGGGATAACAGCCTGAGCCAGGACAGGTTTAACATGTCAGAGCAGACATCTAACAGTTGATTGGATGCCACCAGGGCAAACAGCCTTTTATATATTCACTTGCATTAGAGAGTTTTTCAGCCCAGCTGTCAGCCATCAGTGTGAGGTAGTGGAAACTTCACATATGTGACGTCTGTCTTGGTAAGCGCCTTATCCACCATTGTCCACTGGTCTTGCCCTTTTCCTTCACAACCAATCACTTGCAGTTGTTTTGATGCTTTGAATTTAGGCTGACCAATCACTCTACCGTCCTGTACTGCAGTCAGCTGAAGTCCATGTCTCATTTTTTTAATTAAAGAGCAGTGAGACCACTAGTTCATTTTATGTACTATTTTACATGTATATTTATTTAAATACACTTAGGTCTTTGAACATCAACGATTCAAAAATGTGACAAAGAAATGGCAAAAAGGCAGATTCATAGACATCCCACATTCTATTAAAATCTTACTATGACCAACTGGGAACTGCTTTTCCCCAACAATTATTAAGAGAACTTTTTCCTAAATTGGACTGGCTTATGAGGTAATATTTAAGTGCACTGTTTGGAAGTATCCTTTAACCCACTTACACTGAAGTGGAATTAAAATACACTTTATTTAACCATACTATAATGTACATAAAAATGATTATGCTTTTACACTGAAGTGCAGTTAAAAGTGAATGAACATTAAAATACAATGTGTTTAAGTATACTTAAGTGTGCTTATGACAAAGTGAAATTATAATATAATTATTATAATATAATGATATAATGATATAATGATTATAGCCTTACCGCTAACCCCAAACCCAACCCCAACCCTAGACCTCAGAGTTAAAGCAGAACAGGAACTTTTGTTGCACAAGTACATTTACATGTGTTTTTGTATATGATCTACACAAGAAGAAATCCCATTCAGGCATTTAAACACTTGATGTAGCTTCTCACTTTATACTATACTTTTGTAAATGTTGCTCAAGAACAGTCATTTCCAACAGCCACTTAAACACTGATTTGTATTCTGTGAAGACTGACACGATGACTAAGAAATCCACTTTTAGTGTACCTGCATGAATTAAGTCCTATTGTTCTATTTTGAGGTCCTGGATTGAGGCCCTCTTTAACAGCACAAAATAACTGAAGTTTGTTTTATCAGCTTGATTCTTCATGACTGTTGCAAATTGAATGAGAATCATTTATGAATTTGATTTTAAAGTGATAACATGTGTCAGATGTCCACTACATGTCCTGTGATGGTGGCTGATGGTTTTCACCACTTAAAACTTATCCCTAAAGTGTGTGTAAAATTTCATTGGCTTGAAAATGCTGCCCAGCAACAGACAAGGCGACCAACTGAATCATGGTGAAGACCATCTGGGGAGCTGAATGTGTCATGCTGTGCCAAGCTGCAGAAAAATAACTCATCATCGCGCTGCCCTCAGAGGAAGACAGAAGGCAGAGGAAAGCAGCAGCAGCAGTGCCAAAGAAGGTTCACAATGCCTCGTTATTATGTTGAGAGCCTGGGATAGGAGATTCACCACCTGCCCTTTCATTGTCTACATGCTGGGGTTTAGTTGTTATTGGTTGTCTGGCACACTGACATTTTTTGTGTCAAAGTTGAGTTCATTCTATTTTGTTTTGAGTCACATCATAAATCTCCCAGCAGTCAAAACTGGCTCCATCTCACCGGCAGAGTGGACAAAACGTATTTCTGATTGGCTGGCTGATGTCCTGTAAAATTGCATACAAGGACACTTTATAATTTGTTGTAACTTTCTATTTGTTAATAAATCCAGGAACACACAGTTCTTTCGGGAGAAATTTTACAGCTTCTTTGCTTTATTTCCCGCTGCTACACATTTTCGGTTCAGGTATTTCAAAATAAGGGTCCTGTGTGAAGCAATATAATGAAACATTGCATACATATTTTGAGGAAAAAGTTCATTTATTCCATATAATTTACTTGAGATAACTGGAGATGTTCCACACAATTCACAATTTGCAATGAAACAGAAGGTCTATTACTGCTTTAGCTCATGAGAAAAATATAATGTGGTATGTACATTCCTATGTAGGTGTTAATCAGGTGTTAATCTCTTTCTCTGGGAGAGATTTGAACCCCTGGCAGTTGTGGTGAGGACACAGCCTCTGTACATGAGATGCACAGTCCACCAATGAGCTACTGTGGTGCCTGAACAGGAAACATTTTTGCTTAAAATGTATATCATGCTGAATTGAAAATGAAGCATACTTTGGGAATGGCAATGGAGTGTTCACCAGCTTGACCATGAGTGTCATTTGTGTTTATCCACATTAATCATTTGAGTTTTTACCCAAACAGCCAGATTACTTTACTGTACATAAGCAGTACACTAGCAAGCAATGGCATACACCAAGTGTGTGTGTGTGTCTCTGTGTGTTTGAATTCAGGTCAACCTATCATTCAACTCAGCACTTACCTTAGACTCCAGTTCCCTCTCATCTTCGGCCTTCTCCTCTCTTTAGCATTATGTCAACGAAGTAAAGTAATCTCTGTATTCTACTCTGGGTTTTTATTCTTCCAGAAGGTCTGACTCACACTGGACTCTCTCCTCCATAACTGGCTAGCTCTGAGCAGCTGTAAACTGCTCTTTGTATCATAGCATTAAGGCAGTGAAACTTTATTATTTTCCATTACTTTTGGAATACTTCAAAAAAGAAACAATTTGAACTATATTGTTATTGTTTTATACATTCTGCTTTAAAGGCAAAATAAGGGTGAAATTATCACCCAATTTAAGCATGATAAGGCCATAATAATGAATTGGCAGCTGGTAGCATATTGTTCTTTATGTTCGAGTGGTTTTAAATCAATCCTCAGAACTTTTCTATTTACTTTCAGTGTGAGATTCGGTATCGGTGAAGTCCGTGCATTTTATTAGTAGGCATTTTGTGACATTACTGACTAGAGATTGGCATCCTAATAAACTGAAGACTCACGGTCAATGAGGAATAGGTTTGTTTGATCAGCAGACCTGCCAACCTCCAAACAACACAGCCTAAATCAGGAGACCAAACCTAACCGGAATATCTGGGGATTTCATCATTTATGAATTTGTATGTGGATACTAGCTTAACAAATTCTTATTGAGAAAGTTTCAGAAAGCAGTAGACAGTGTCCCTGTAACCATAGTGACTCACTGTCACTCCTGGCTGCTCTGTGGTGAAGGGAGGCAGCTGCCAAAAGAGCAACGGACCTATTGTCTGTCTGCACTGTCAATGTCCTCTTTCCATGCCTTCATCAGTTTTACATGTAATGGATAGATAATAGATAATAATTAATAAATAATAGACGTGTGGCATGTTCATCTCTCATAAGATTTTTTTCTGATCATCCACTGTAAAATGCTGGTATTCATTAGCCCACCTCAAGTGCCTCCTATGACGTGGTTTACAAACCGCTGCTTGCCCTTTCAGACCACTACAAGCCTTCTTTTGACAGGATTCTGGCAATTTATATACAGTTAATGGAGGGAGGAAGTAATATAGGCAGTGTCACATGGTCTAGATGCTGTTTCAGGGGCTTTTCTATCAGACTACTTCTGATGGAACAATGCTGTAATTTTGCAGAATTTCTTTGGCATAAAAACAGGCTGAACAAGAAAATAAGTTCCATCAGCAGCTTTCATCCAGTAATTACTGCTGGAAGGCAAGCATGAGTGTGTGAGTGATGGCGTATGATTCAGCCATGGCTGGCATACCGGCTGTGTCTTTCTCTGCGTGATGAGATATTTTGTCATCCTGCAGTCTGGATCTTCGTTCTGAACTGCCTCACAGTGGTGGAGTCTCACTGCCAGCTTGACATGACTCACTGCCCAGCAGGCAGCCTCTTCCCTGACCAGTTTGTCTGCTATGGTGTCATCTTCCACTGACCAACAGTACTTAGACAGGATGGACTGTTGGACAGCATCAGGACACTGATGAGCTCCATCCACTGCTGCAGCCTTTATACACAGTTAAGTTACAGTACAGCTGGAGTTGATGAGACACAGAGACACAGAACTCCAGCTTAAATGTTCTGGGCCACTCTACATTTATTTTGTTTGTATTTTTGCCCTCCTATGAACCTAACCCTGTCTCTCCTTGTCTTCTCCAGGGTGGGCATCTTCCTAAAGCTCCAGCCTCACAGGGCCTCACATTCCCTCCCTCTCACTGACCATCTTTTGAGCCACTCTGCCATGCTAAGTACATCACAGAGCTGGATCTCTGCAATGTATATCACCTCGTCCATAATAAGAAGGGGGATGAGTGGAACACTTTGTACATTTCATGTACCTGGTAATGCTCTTAAGTTGACAATACCCCTGTTGCTTCCAAGCCCTAACCAACGATGTTCTTTGAGATCTGCACAATCACACAAGCTGCTCTTTCTTACCCCTCTGCCCAGAACCAATGTTTGGCGGACCGACCCAGTTCCCCCTGTACCAGCCCAGACAGACGGTCTGCCTTTTCAAGTTGACTCACTTGGGCTGGCTCCCTGTTATGTTGAATCTTTTGAAGTGGTGAAGATTATTAACCCGTCTGCTATCCATGCCTGCTTTGTTGCCTGTGAACCCTGCCTCCAGCAATCTCAGCCCTCTGGCCAAACCCCCTCCACCCACCCAACTGATCAAGAACCTGCTGGCCTATACAGTTGATAAAATCCTGCTCTGGACTACTCTACCTTCCTTGCCAGAAATTGAATTGTTTTTTACCTACTACATGGTAGATCAGACCTTTCTAGCTTATTAGGAAATTATGTGCTGTTGGGAATCGATATTGATTATTAATTACAAGGTTGTTATTAATTAATAAATGATTATAGTTAATTCATGAAACATAGGTTGCTATGATTCATTACAGTTTTTCTCGATTGTTTACACACAAAAACTGGTACTTGAGACACAATGACCACAACATGTAACTCATGCACCAACCAATGAACCAACTCTGCTAAACTACAAGCACAATTCCTGCTTTACACTCAAATTGCAGTTCTAAAACACACTTTTTTCAAAACACTACACACAATTCTCTGCATTTGGCACAATTTTCATGGAGAAAATATCTTGTTTTCACAAGGAACACACTGTCATTCAAAATTCTAAAGTCAACTGCCCTACTATGCACACTGACTCATCACATGGGCAAACATCTATAACACAGTTTTACAATTCGCAATCAGATCTTTAGCATAAAAGGCCAACAGGTGAGCTCTTCTGTTTTGGAGCAATGGATGCCAACATTGGAAACAGAGGCAGAGCCAGAGCCAGAAGAGTGAGTGTAACAATTTTTCAGTCATTCAAAAACCACCAGCTCCCAGTGTGTAAACTGTGTGCAATATTGATGGCTGTTTATCACCTATGTGCATTACTGCTGTCAGTTTTTCTGTGCGATACCAAGGGTTACATTATTCTCAGTATCAGTTATGCATTGCGTTATATAAATTATACTCAATGTATGTACAAATAAATAGTAGCTCACAAGCTAAAAAACTTTTTGATTTGGACACATGTGCCTTTCCATTGCCAAATGTGAATGATGTGAAAGCAACAGCCATCTAGCACAAATGCATTGTGCCGTTGGGTATTGGACCATGGTGATAGAATTTGATAAAGGTGTCACTGGTTCCACTCTAACAGGTGGAAAAAATTAACAGGAGAGTGAGAATGATGCCAATCCAGTACCGTCTGTACATGCCTACACAGTCCTGGCTGTACAGTCAGATTGAACGCAGCAAGGCCACCAGGTGCTGCCAACGCCTCCTACAGTCAGCTGCTTGTGGGCTGATCCATTTTGTCTCATACAGTTTTCGTCTTGCTTCCATGGATGTTGCTGTTAGGTTTCATGAGTGAAGCAGATCAGAATGGTGGACAACACATGAAATGTCTCAGACTGTCCAAAACTACAATGTCCAACTTAATGAATGTCAATGGTAACTGAAATGCAATTAAAGCTGCTAATTATCAGACTATTGCCAGGTCATGGTGCATTGACCTAGACGAAAGTTCACTCAAAAATAAAAATTCTGTCATTTTATTACACCCCCATGCTGATGATAAGGCAAATGAAGTTTCCTGGTCCACAAAAGCTCCCAAATAGATTTGAAAAGACATCATTTACACACGACGCACATTTGAGCCTGTGCACCCACTTCAGACAGGGTGTGAGATAACGCTTTTAGTTTAGCAGCTACAATTGAAAACAGCCTAAACTATGACAAAATTAAAGCTAGGGTCTGTAATGTTGTTCAGAAAAACATTTTGTTATACTGGGTGAATAGGTCCTGCTATCCTGAGAGTAGTCACTACATTATGTATTCAGAAAAAGGAACAAAAATAATCAGACCTCAGTGGCAGCTGCAGGACTGAGAAGAAGCTGACCAATCTATGCTTTTCAGCCCGAATAGCAGGGATTGGTCAGATGCCTTCATGTCTCGTTCTGCCTGCGCCCCCCTCTGTCCCTCCCTCTTCCGCGTGTGCACACGTCATGTTTCACTCATGCCAGAAATATTCAGCACACTCCTCTCCTCCTCTACAATGGCAGAGAAAATGCAGCCACCGTTACTTGTAACAGCTCACCCCGTAAAAAAGTTTCTGTTTGCTCCTAGTCCCACTGCCAGATACCTGTTCAAGTTTGTGGGGGTGTGACTTTGGACGGAGCACTGACAGGAAGGTGATGGGGGGTGGAACTTAGAGGAGGTGCCACTTTCAAATCTTGCTAGCTTGCTTGCTAGCTCTCCAGAATTGTAGACCCTAGCTTTAAATATCAAATAACCTGCAAGATGAAAGGTCAGAGGATCAGCAATTTTTACAAATTATCCTAAAGATGAAAGTCATTCATGTGGCAAATGTATCACTGGACAGTTCCTTGACTTGGCCTTTGAGATCCAACAAGCTGATTCCAATTTTGGATGGTTCTGATTTTCTCAGCATAAAACATTTAGAGCTGTCCCAAACAATTACTTTTCAAACGATTAATCTGGCGATTACTTTTTCAATTAGTCAACTAATCTAACGATTAATTTAACGTTATATGACCAAAAAAAAGTAGTAAAACGTAGTAACTGTAACTGTCATTTGTAACTTACATGAGTGAAACTGCGTGAATTACACGGCAGTTCGTCTTTACTCCAGCGGTGCTTTACTCTGTGCAAAGTTGAAGTAGGGCTCCGGGCCCAACTTGCATTTTACTGTGATGTCATTTCTGCCCAAAGATGCAATACATTTGGAAAATTTCAACAAAGTTAATGTCCTGTCGTCTCTGCCATCTTGCCACATTGAACGGCTAGCTACACATGCACACTGATACAACTGTGTGTTTACCTTCTGCTGGCACGCAGCCACTTGCTGAGCAGCAGGAGAGAAATTGAAACAGTGCAAACGCTTAAGGGATTTTTCGTTTATTTTTGTGGCAACAAAAGGAAACACTCAGCAATTTCTTTCCAATAACAGATTACTTTTTTGAAAAATTTACTAAACAACAGATTGCAGAATTGAATTGCAGAATAAATGCGTTACATTATACCAAATAGTTAGTTACTTAGTCACTAATTACTTAGTTACAAGCAACACTGATTATAAAGGAAACCTGTGCAACTTATCTGTCTGTCCGTGTGCTTAACAGGCTATTGTAAGGCTCATGGCTCATGACAGGCTGTAACATGGACATGTACATTATGAACAGAAAAACAAAAATGCTTCTATAGTGAGGTTGATTAGGTGGAGAGGTGGATAGGTCAACTCCGCTGCCCTCCAGCAGTGCAGGTGAAACTGGGGAGACAAGGAGAAAAAACAAAGTGCACAACAAAAACATAACCAAAGAATAAATCCAACGCAATCCAGGCCATAACAAATAACAACAACAACAATAATGATAATAATAATAATAATAATAATATGAAATTATAATTCTTGCCTCTTTCTTAAAACATTCTTAATGACATGCCAGCCGACCCAGATGACGTCCCACTGACACCATCCAGCCCAGCAGCCCTGCAGGGGCTCCTGCTCAGCCTGTTACTGTACATCCTCTGTAACTATTTTGATATTGCCCCTATTTTTAATAATAGTTTTTGTTAATAGTTAATAATAAGCTGTAAATAGTTATTTATGCTGTAATTTTGAAAATAGTTGTAAATGTTAAGACCTTAATAATAAAACAAAACATTCAATCCCTTGTTGTCCCTGAAAAGTAACACTCGATGCCATTTGCTGTAAATACTAAATGGAATAGACATTGTGTAAGTATACAATAGAACAATATTTTATTTCATGAATTATATAAAATAAACAATTATGAACAAATAATTTGAAAAGAACTCATGAATTATCTAAATAACAGAAATGTCAGGATTGTCCTCTGGAGCAGATAAGAGTCTCTCCATCCTCCCTCCTCCTTGAAGCAAGAGAAAAGGTCAACACAAGATCATATTAACACAGGGATGCAAAGATTTACAAAAAGTGACATCAGGACTGACAAATCGGCTATTTAATATTTATTATTATATATTATTGCCTTACTTCCATCTAGCCGTGGTGGAATGTTTTGCCCTATGAATAAATCTTTGTTCTGACCTCGGACAGTGATGAAGCTCGCTGTTGCTCCCTAAAACACAATGAGATGTAAAAGATATTTTGTGTTATGTCAACAGATAAAAGAGTTCTAATACAGCAAAAAATTATAATCATCATGACAATAATCATAAATGTAGCTCTTTATTCAAACGTTTAACTAGTGTGGTATAAACGACTTCTCTTTTCTTCGCTGGTCCAAAAAATTTTAAAGATCAAAAAGTCACCAGGAGTCTTCAAGGTTGAGTGCAATAGAACTTTATTTGCCAGCAAAAAAAGAGCGGGATCAGACACAGACAAAATCCATGAAAAACCAAACTGACCCGAAGCCCAAAGCCCCGAACATCCTCTTTTAAATGCAGAAAAGTGGGTGTGTCCGTTCGGACAACATGGTTTCAACCAATCGCTATTCTGCTTAATTTCTGCTGACGCTGTTATTTCTTTATGGAAAAACACCATATTTCTTATGGAAAATCCCCATGCCGCTTGTGGAAAAACCTAGTGTTACCTTCTGCACTTGCGCGAGGATTGGCATACGTGCAGAACTGCATGTTGACCAGTTGCTCCTCACCTCGCTTTGGTTTTTTTAAGAAGGTGCTCTCACTGTGTCCTTATCACTGCCTTTTGCAAACTGTGGCCTTCGGGCCTTCAGGTCCTCTGATAACTCAATCCCTTTCTTGATGCATCCCATCATATTTGATCATTCTTTGCACAATATTTTCAAACTTAATGGAAGTGTTACATATTTGGTTATATGATCTAATTCTTAGATTTATTGTTACATTTTCACACTTCACATCATCTGACTATAGCAGCTCTAATCAGTAGATGCACTTTTCAGTCAGCTGGTGCCCAGTAGTATGTTTCAGCAGCTCTTTCACACTTGTTACCTTTTGTTTCTTACTTTTATCATTATAACAGTTACCATTAGTCACTATTTACTAACTGCGGTTACTTTATACTGACCACGATCTAATTGTTTTGATTATTTTATACTACACTAGACTTTACAGCTTTACAGTCTTAAATAATGCGACCACAGCCTGCTCTAAATCTGTTCATCTTGGTCCACTTATGTACATGAAGTAAATGAGTCCATAATATCTCCACAGTCACAATAAGATATAAGATATAAGTCAACCTCTGAACACCTAACGTTTGAAAGTGAAAGCTTTTAAGGCTTTACTTCCAAAGGCATCAAGCTGAGCATTACCAACGTATTTTAACTGACATTTTGGGATTTTAATGTCCCTTGAAGTTTAACATATCTGGCGTTGGATGTTCAATGGAGTAAAAACCAAGTATAAACCCAATGCTTACATTTAAATGCAAGCTCTGCGCAACTCGAGGTCGCTGTTATTTATCTATTTATTTCTTCTCTTCGGGCGCACGATGAATCTTGGGATATGTGAGACCACGAAGGATAGTAGTGGTGCACACTCCAAAAACATGTAGAAGAAGGGCGCATTTGTGGGGTGCATTCGGAGAACAATTTGAATTGAAATTGAAGGGGGACACCCTTCGCCGTGGCATAGTGATGTAATCACACTTCAAATTCGCACTCGAAGTGTGCAGACCCTGAATTGGGACACAGCAATAGTCAGCCTTAGCTTTAAAGTCACACCAGGACTGAAAGTCTTCACCAGATTATCATGTCTAGTTCACGTATTGCTATTTCTTGTATTTTTCTACCTTTTGACATAAGCCTGTTTTTTGACTGTGATTGTCTGTACCTGTGTACCTGCCTGTTTAGTGACCACTTTTGCCTGACTATTTGTCACCGGATACTTGCCTGAGCCCTGCCTGTACTTTTGCCAAGATTTTTTTGGACTGTCTTGTTTAACTTTTTCCCTCTGTGGCCTGTGTCTGGCCTGAACTGCCTTTTGTTATATGAATTGTTATTAAATACCCTAACTATCTGCTCCTGAGTCTGCTTCTGGGTCCACAATCTTATCCAGCCTCACTGGCCCTGATATGTTCTTGAACTTTGTGATCCCACTGTGCACACCACTGTTGCAGAGGCATTTGAATTTGGACATGTGAATTATGTGATTGTTTAAGTGAGTTCAAACAGTTTTTGCAGTGTGAAATATGGAAGCCCAATATGGAATTTTTTTCAGCTGATTTTTCTGCTCCTCTGGTGCTACAGGTGCTCACAGTCGTTTCTCTCCTGTTACTGTCTCTCCAGCGCTGCCAGCCTCTCCTGTACTTGCAGGGCCTGGTGTCTCTTCTCCGATTTCATGTTTCCTCGCTCATAGTTTGCCCTCTTCTTATCCTCAAAAATCCTCCTCCTAGACACACTTTTGGTCCAGCTTGAACACTGTCATTTCATTACTTATGGAGGTATCACACGGGGCAGCGGTAACCCTGACATAGCCATATCTAAGAGGTGCAGTATAGTATATGTTGGTTAAATTGTGGAAATATGAAGAAATTATGATGACCGGAATGCTTTTGACCGGTATATAATGTATATAAATACACAATACCTGTATGTCCTGGTGTCATGGTGAATCCATAATGGTATGGTGACATTTTCATTTGAACACTTTTTCATTATTTCACTACCAAATAAAGTACATTCAACTACTAGAAATTAAGCTTTGCTCACCTATTATTTTGAATAATTTTTTTTCCAGACTGAAAAAGGCCAGGAAGAGACGTTTTCAATTTCCATGACTACATAAGATTTTCTAGGACATTTTGCTGACATTTTGTTCTCCCTTATTTCTATGAATGGAATTGGTCAACTTTTCTTTCAGGTTTTCCAGGACACGTGGGAACCCTCTGTCTGCACTTCAGTCAGGAGGACTGAGGAACAGCCCAATCAGAGGGCGGCAGACCGCTTGTAGCATTCGAGGAAGGCTCCTTCTGAAACTTCGTACTGGAACTATTCAATGAACAGGACTTGTCAACAGAGCAAGCTGGGTGGGAGAAGCTTGACATGGGCTGCATCACACTTATGGGAGGAGCTCCACTGACAATTTGCTGGAGGAAGGGAGGCACTCCTGATGAGATGAGTGGAGGAGACGCTCTGACAGGATGAGGTGGCAGTGGGATTGAAGGCATGCCTGAAAGAGGAGCAGAGATGGCCAGCCTGGGAGTAAAGGCAGTGGGAGTTGTTTTCATTCTGGGAGAAAGCAAAGGGGGCAGAGGAGAACTCGTCGATGTCCATATGACATCACGGTTCCAGTCATCAACAGCCCAGATTTAGGACAGAAATTCCTGGCTTGGTCGCCTGTATTGGAACCCCCCAGCAGTGGGAGAGAGGCTGTGACAGTGTTGGGAAAGATCACTTTCCACATGAACTAGTTCAAAGTTCGGTTCACAAATTTTAAAATGAAATAGTTCAGTTCATAGTTCATAATGCAAATTTTTGAACTAAGTTCACAGTTCCAAAAATGAACTAGTTCATAGTTCTTTTTTTTTCAATATGTTGCTGCAAGCTATTATTTTTCTAAATTATTGCCACAGCCCATATAGAGGCACAGACAGCAATTACTTGATCAATTTTAACACTGAAACTGCAGCTCTCCTACAATATACTGCAAAACCAAGTTGTCCAGCCACAGCTTGGAGATGAAGACAGTGGAGCCGCTACTGTACGTTGTTAATGTGATTTGGGTGGTAGAGGATCTGTTTTGACTTACTGTTGCTGTCTCTTTTGTCGCCGGGTGCTTTGGTTCAATGTGCCATTTCAGGTTTGCTGTTGTTGATGTATGGAGCTGCTTCTTGAAACCTGGCGGGCAAAGTTTACACAAAAAGGTCAGATTTTTCCCACCTGGATCATCACTGACCTTTTCATAAAATGGTTTTAAGTTATAATATGGAGATGCCATATTAAAGGTGGAGGCAGAGTCTGAGGTAGTGCCACTGCCTTCATTTGTTTTTGCCTCCATGCTTCACATTTTGATGTGACACATGCAGTGGTGCGACTCTGTGGTGGCTGGTGTTGGGTGTTTTTTCCGCTATGTATTAAGGCCTGTTTACGGTGTGTTTTAGCCGGGTTTTCACCTGGAAGGCTCGATGAAAAACTGGCATTCTCTTGAATGAAGTTAAACAGCGAGAGAGCGCCGTTCACAGAATGAACACGTTCACAATAAAGTTCATCAGGCAGAAATACCGTACCTTCAGTTCATGTTCACCCAAAATATGAATGGGTTCACTGAGCGCGTTCAGACACTGTTAACAGAGATCAGTGGGATTTTTAATGAAGTTTATTCACAGTACTTCAGGAAAAGAACCCAGATGTAGCAGTTTCACTCGGGCTCTCTTAGCCCATTCGCCAGAATCAAATGTTGGCAGGGAATCTTTTGCAAACCTACAATGTTCATATTTGTATCTGTCACAACAAAATGTCTTTTTCATTCAAAACAACAACAAAAATACGAAATAAAATGAAAAGTCTCTAAGTGAGCTCTCTGTTGCTTTTTGTTGCTGTGTCATAGATGTGACAAGAATCCTGCTTGCAGCTTGATATGATGATTTCAGTGCATTAATTTTTGTTGATCTCACCTCTGAATATTGAGGAAATGTCTCTTCAAAATTCCTATGCTTCTTCTCATAATATCGTTTCAAACTGGAAATCTTCATCACAGCTATAGTCTCCTGGCATATTAAGCACATGGGTCTTGGTGGTTGGAGGGAGTATGAATGCAAATTTTTCAGTCTATTCTTCTTTGAATTGCCGATTTTCACTGTCCACTTTTCTTTTAGCAGCCAACTTAGAACACGCCATTTTCGTGCAATCTAGTCTCCTACAGCTGGCAAAATATGTGAACTGCTCCAAAAACGAAAGTTAAAAATTGCGCTAGCAGCAGTGAGTGACCCAGCTGTCTGTGTATCGCTGGCACGGAGACATGCCGACCCAACCAAAACACATGGGGAAGGACTAATAGTTCGGGGGCCACAAATAGGAGCACAGGGACTGAGGGGGAGAGATCTCGACTGGAAAGGTGAGTCTAAAGGATAGAGTCATTTGTGATGCAGATAGTCTTGGAATTTTATATATATAAGTTAAATTAGTCTGACACAAATATTTTCAAGAGTATCTTAATATTACTCTAATTCAAGTAATTAAATAATATTTTTCAGGGCTTGAAATAACGATCATTTTAGTCACATATGTGCCCAAAATGTAATCTGTGTGACTTCAAAATATTTGGGAGCAGACGATTATTGTGTTGTGAGTGAAAGTCATGGCAGCAGCCTGTATGTTGATCAGTTCTTAATTCAACTCATGTGTTTCAATGTATATTGAAGGGTCAGGCAGAGGAAGATGCTGAGGGAGAAAGGTCAAAAACAGACTGAAATAATAATAATGAGTAATTTCTCAGTCTTTGTTAGCTGTTTGTGAAATTTTGTGCTTGTGCGCTACGTTTGTGCACATCCTGTGCATCTCTTGGGGGCTAAGCCTCCCCTGTCCACAAAACCTAGTGACGCCCCTGATCTTGAGTTTACAGTAGTACACCTCCCCTTGTAAAGCAGCTGTTACTGTATATTCTCTGATAATTAATGTTGGCAACTGGAATTGAGAGAGTCGACTAAGAGTAATGAGAGAAGAAGAACCACTGATTCAACGACCGTAAAAGAATCCAATGAAACTCCAACATGTCAGAGACCCAATCAATATGACATGATTTTCGCATATGTCCTTAAGCCATTGTTATCAGTGGATTTGTGTCAACACATTTGAGTCTGTCAGCTTGTGCATTTTCTACGCAACCATCTGCAGCAGCCATTTTTCCTGCACCTTCTGTCAATGCCAAAAGAATATGCCATCTAAGATCATTGATCAGTGCTAAGAAGATAATGGATCCATGCGTAAGTTAACAATTTCGTGGGAATATCTGAGAACAGTAGTAGAAAGGCTAGACTTATCAATGAAGTAAACAAACCTCCGTTAAGTGTTTTAAGTGAAACAGAATATTGAGTTGTCCAAAGATGAAGAGAGAATTGAAAGTTTAAAGAGAAATCAATACAAGACATACAGAAAACATACAGCTTATCCATCAGTAAAAGGGCATCTGTAAAACTTACTAGTTCTGTTTTATGCTGAAAATTCTAGACTTACATAAGCAACTATTGTGTAATATGATTTCAAAAATAAAAGAGAGAGCAGGAGATCCACTGGCAGCAGAACAGCCCCACAACATAATACTAACAGCTCCATGGCTGACAGTAGGTTTGGTGTTCTTGGGGTTGAACACCTCACCTTCTCTCCTCCAAACATATTGCTGCTCATTGTGGTCAAACAACTACACCAAACACCAGCTGTTATCAGAATCACTTGGAAGAAGTTAAGAGGCCCTGCTATAAAGAATATTTAATTCGCACAACTTTATATAATCACAAAACCTGATCACTGAAATTACTGTATGTACATTTTTGACCTGGCAGATTTGGTCACATTTTCAGAGGAATCATAATAAATTCGTGTTTGAATCAAATTTCATGAATGTTTTGTTTTTATTTTTGTTTTTTTGTTTTTTGTTTATTGACAAAGTAGCATGTGTTCAGCTCTCACAAGACATGAGCGCTGTAGAATTGGAACTGAAAACTGACATGATATACATGTTATTTAGAAGTGGATAGAAACTTTTGACCACAACTATAATTGGACATGCTCAATATTGAGGTCATCAGTTTTACACATGAAAAAGCTTCTCTGTCTTTGTTCTATGAATCAACATCACAAAGAACCTGTCAAGGTCATCACACATCACCTCCCTGTTGAAAATAAGCAAAAGGAAACTTCTTAATGAAACTTGTGTAGGCTAAATTCCAGTGCAAAGTTGTCATCTTCTCTTACAGAGGTGAAAGGGAATGTATCCTGACTGGCAACATCACAAGATGCGATCGGTTGCTCACAGACACTGATTATTTTTTATAATCTAGTCTATATTTAGTGTGTGTGTGTGTGTGTGTGTGTGTGTGTGTGTGTGTGTGTGTGTGTGTGTGTGTGTGTGTGTGTGAAGCTGAGGGACTTACAATAGGAATTTCATTTTCATTTTAATCTTATGTTGCTTATTGATGACAATTGAATCAAACTTGAAATAAATCAATTTGATGATAAATCTGTATGCCATGTGTTTGCCCTTTATCATTTCTCTTACATTATTTTGTCCATAAATTTCAGGGGTGAGAGACATTTACCCGAAAACACTGAATTACGACTACTGTGGTATTTATTTATGTCTGGTTTATGTATTAGCCTGGTGAGTGTTACTACCCTCAGTCTGAGTGTTTTTAATTAAAACAAAAAGCCTCTGCGTTTGATGGACTGAATCATTAGAATTAGCAGACCTCTGGACCAGGTTCAGCATGCATGTAAATAGAAGTAATGGGAACACGATAAGGGCAGATAATGTTTTGCATAAAGAAATAAATGAGTAATTTTGAATGACTTCCTGCTCTAATGGCTTATCAAAGATGTGTGTACATGCAGCGCTGCATGATGATGAGAAATGGTGATTCAGTGAAAAGACTTCTTTTATAAAACATAGGTGTGACTAATGTGCAGATGTCAACAACAGAGAGGTGTTTCAGTACCATCCAACTCTCATGCGGCCTCAACAGTAATACCATCCATCCATCTACTCATGCTTTTTGGGGGGTGTTTGGCCTCACAGCCTCTCTGCCAATTGTCCTTGTTCAGGTCACCACCATGGTAGATGCCAATCTGTCACTGCCAGCTGAAACGCCCCAACCCCACGCCTCTTTTTACCCCCAGAGAAAGCATTTGGCATGGATTTTTCCTATGCCCTGCTGCTCTCACTTAATTAAGTAGCAGGAAAGCCCCGTGCGGTGGTGGCATGGTGAGAAACGTGGAGGAATTAGGGGAGACAGAGAGGGAAAAGCAGAGAAAACCCAGTGCGATTTATAACTTCCATTTGCATAATGGGATTAATAGGACCTCTGTGTGTATTCAGTAGTGTGGGTGAGTAGGAGTGGGGAGGGGGGTCGTGGCAGGGGGAATATAGATCAAGGCAAAGCAAAACAAGTGCAAGAATACACCTGCTTGACTGGCTAGTGACAGGAGCGACTGGATCACCCCCTGCCATCATGTTTTGATAACAGGGCCTCTGGGGGGATGGGGGTGGGGGTGCATCATGGTAAGCAGACCTCCTCCTTTAACCCCAAGTGTGTTGTGACAGTTGGACCAAATTGTACATCTCATTTATTTACCATGGAGGATCTGGAGGCATGCACATGTCTCCTCTGAGGCCTCGCTCAGATGGCCTGCCGTCTGGAAGATGGAAAACAATGCTGGGCAGAAAACAGTATTTTACACAAACTGTACACTCTCACCTTTTTAAACACAAAATACATTCTGAGCACACCTTACGAAAGCTTGTTGAAGTAACTAACTAGTAGCTTTTTATTGATTCATATTTTCTAAATCTTGATGGTTCTGTTTTAAGCTATTAAGAAGAACAATGTGTGCTCTGCTTGTTACGTTGTTTAAACTCTCTTTGAATGTTAAGAACACTTTAGCAATTCTTTCTAATAAAGGGGCTTCAGATTATGTGGATTAATGATATGCACTCATTAAGACTCAATCCCATTTTCGAAGCAGACCCCTGGTCTCCCCCAATGAAATGGGACAACCCTTTAAGATCCTCATACGTCATCAGTAGTTGTGGTGTTTACCTGAAAAGATGACATTTCCATGGTGCCATCTTCAGCTGTGTTGATTTCTCTTGTGTTACCCTGGCAATTCTGTTATTATCACAATGCCATTGCTATCACTAGCGGTGCTTTTAGGTTAACACTGTCAACCCATGCTCCTTCCCTGGCAGTCTGCACTATATTAGAGGGGCGGTACCAAGTGTAGCAGTTAAATTTCAGGTGTCATATGCCACAACAGCAAACCTGAAGTGATTGCCTTCTGTTGCAATAAGGAAACGGCCCAAAAAATACATTAAAATAGCAAAGGGTTCTCAAAATAGTGTGGTTTGAAGTGGGCCTCAGAAGAAGCTCAGTTTGGATGGCCATGTAGCCCTACAGTAACACTACACCCTACCCCTGTATCCAAACAAGACCCAGGGCAACCCCCTAGGTTTGAATGCACAAAACAGAGTGGTAGGGTTATATGGTCAGGGCAAGGAGTTTACTGGGATTGTGTACAAACACAATGACCATGATTTGATATGTTGATTGACTTCCTATGTTCTACTTATATACATCTCTTTCTTAAATGCCCATATTAAAACCCAATATGTTAAGTAAAACATTTTGCACATTTAATGAAGGTGAAAAATAAAGAAAATGGCACAAATCATTGTAACTAAACCAATTAAGGGAATATTTAATGTTTTTAGTAGTATCAGCTGTTATCAGTATCAGCTATCAGCTACATGCTGTTATTTTTGTTTGGTAATAAATAGACCCCAGACAGGTGGAACTTTTGGTCTTATGGACAAACATTCAATCAAAGTATTGAATCACTGAATATGTTTTTCCAGTCACCTGCAGATGACTTCTATGTAACTAACCAATAGTTAGTATGCTGAACTGTTAAAGAAATATTGTTTTCATTCCCTCGCCTCTCTTAGTCTATCTTTCTTTGAAGCTGTTAAAATGCTGAAATCAGGCCAAGGTGCCATCACAGACAGGCCGTAAATCTCTCTTCCTTAAGAGTTTTTTCTCCTCTGTCGGAGCCCCAACCATTGTTAAAGTAAAGACCCTGCTCCAACACCAGCTGTCGGAGCACAATACACCCCTAACCCTCAGCGGTACAGTAGAAGAAACAGATGTTACAAGAAGGGACATGAACCATTAAACTTAGCAGAGTCAACCACCAAGGCCTATCTTGATTTAAGATTGTATGGGGGACGGCTTATTCATAGAGCATCCATCACACTAAATAAGAATCCTGCATTAGCACTGGAAAAAAGTCTAGGAATAAATCTTTTCTATGAATACTTTTCAAGAACTATTTTGCTGTACTGGTATTTACTGGTTTAATCTGTGTGACATGTGACCTTGCACAACACCACAAGTTCTGTGTTAAGCATTAATATGTGATTCAGTCCGTTAAATGAAAACTTTGCTTTGCTTTTTTCTGCCTTGTGACAATCTGAATATATCTGTGTTTTTGAAGTTTGCTTTGAAAACAAAAATCTGAAAAAAATCAAAAAAAATCTGAAGACACACCTTGTGATCATAGGAATCTGCCTTGGTGGCAAAATTTCCCATAATAAGCGCTTTTCTTTTTAAAAGGCACTCACGATCTGTGGAGCACTGTATTATGTTACTGCTAATGCAAACTGCAAATTTCCTACCTCCAGTTTCATATTGAAATAATTCAGCTGCTTTTATTGAAGGATGCTAGTCACAGGAAATGTGATATGTTAACATTCATTAAAAAAGGTGTCCATGGAGAAAGTACCGCCATTTTCGGCATTTGTTGACTGTGTCGGCCACCATGACAAGTCAAGTTATTGCTTGTTCAGTCGCCAGATTGTCTCATACTCACATGCTATAACTAAGAGTATGTAGACTAAAAGATCTTACTCTGTGACATGTTGAGCAAACTACACCAACATCTATTTTATGTCCTACTGTTAGACTGAAGGGATCGTGGTGTGATGTTTCACAGCAGAACCCTGTTAATGCTCTCAGGTTAGCTACAATAAGGCTGTCTCTCTGTGAACATTGTACTGTGCACCAGAAAGTATTTATTATTCTAAGTGTAAGCAGATGCTTATGTGTATTAATTTCAGTGTGATAGTGATCATGTGTACTTATGAAGGTTTGTCTTCATGCTGCTTTACCTATGATGTGTTGTGAGCCCAGTGGGTAAAGTAGGCTTACTCTGTGTTACTGAGAGAGGGAAAACAATGAGTCCTGGGGATCATGCTGAAATCCCCCATGCCTCATTCAGCCTCCTGCTTGCCAGAGTGCCACCCTTAATTTAATTACCTCCCTCTGTCTGACAGACCTGCTGCCTGCCATCCCTGCATTACATTAAACCTACACACTCTCACATGCACTGTCAAAGATTCATTGGGGAAAAGTGCAGGCAGCAGAGGCCAGCCTTTCAGAAATGAAGCATGCTAGCGTGAGTGAACGCACAAACAGAGGCACAATCCCTTCTGAGCAGGTGAGAGCTGTGCAGATGCTCTTCAGTCGGCAGAAAAAAAATAAGCCCTTAATTACTACCCAGTCTGTCTCGCTCTTCCTCTGTTCCTCTCCCTCCCCCTCATCCTACACTCCTCCATCGCACTGCACTGC
The DNA here is from genome assembly GCF_904848185.1 of Acanthopagrus latus. NCBI lineage: Eukaryota > Metazoa > Chordata > Actinopteri > Spariformes > Sparidae > Acanthopagrus > Acanthopagrus latus. The sequence goes on along the minus strand of NC_051045.1, from coordinate 28,805,202 downwards.
GGTTGCGGTGCCTGCCTCAAGGCTGGTGATTGCGGCGCAGGGCTCCTCCGAGAGCCTTCCCTTGTTATTATCCTTAAACAAGCAATTACAGCTCAGTCCCCGAGTGGAGCAAAATAGAGATGGCACACCCATAGAAAAGCTCTGGGTTCCTCAGACAAACGAAGAGCAAAGCTCTCCTGGGCAATTTTGTTTCTGGAATTGGCTGTGCACTCCCACCAGCGCTGTGATGGTGGAAGAAATGCTATGGTTAGCATGAAAACCAGTGAGTGGGATAAAAGAAAGCAAAGTTTAAATAGCAGCTCTCAAAACAACACAAGCAGAATTGCTATGTTTGACATTAGACTGTTACGAAAAACATATTTCTATTTTTGCAAAGGCATTGCAGTGATTTAGCTTCTGTCTGGGTTTTGGGGAATAGTAAATAAACAGGCAGAAATGCCTCAGGAGGGGCAACTTCAGTTCAGATGTTAAGCAGCCTGAGCAGTCCCTGGATCTTGTATAATGGACTTCTGATAGAGATGATCATTACTGCAAAATTGCCAAAACAATAGTTCTGATTATTTAGAATGTCACTAGTTTATTTGGAAGTGTGCATATGTAGTTTCAACGGGCCCTTTTGCAGTATGCTAAGATCCCAGACCATAGTTCAGCCTTCATTCTGACATACACAATAACTGCAAAGCTTTTACTATGTGGTTTATATGGCAAGAAATCATCACAGAACAATGTTTATTTCATGGTTGTCTACATATTTATTATATACCTGGCACAGGACTGACACGGAAGTACAAATATCGCACAAGGTGAAGTGAACCTCTAAATGTAAAAACATAGTTCCCATGAAAGGCTACTGCAGTGCTTTTTCCCTCAGCATAGTTAAGTCTTTCCTGTAAAAACAGACAGCAAGGGGGGACTTGTCATAGATATTGATCGGTGTTTGCAGTAGCCAATGGTGCTTCATGTGCATTAAGTCCCCTGTCATGGAGCTAGTGGTCTGCCAACACTCCCTGGACTGGTATCTCAGAGTGAATACGGCTAGACCGGGACAGAATGAAACAGCCTCTGAGAAGAAGGGGGCTGGTTTGATGACAGGGAAAACAACAGGATTTAAAACCTGATTTTGGCTCCTGGCACCCTAACCCTAAAGCATGAAACACACCGGGTCAACTGTTGGCCATCTGAAGCATTTGGGGAGACTCAATTGTGTGCTAGCTGTATGATCATTCGGACTGGCGGAGTGCTAGCGAATCAGTGCGGTGTGTTGGAGGGATGGAATACTGTGTGCGTCACTGAGCTCTATAGTGTGTGCTTTGTTTTCTATGCACTCTGTTCCATAATTTTCCATTTTCATGTTTTGGATTACTGGCACGAGACTAGCACCACCCGATGTTAAGGAGACTTATTGCATCTCGCGGAAGTGCAGAACATACATGCTACTGTGGAGTCGGTAGCCGTCAAAGTGGTATGTTCAAAGCAACTTTTCTGCTGAACGGGTCCGGCAAAAGGCAACAGAGTGGTCGGATAAATGCAGTTGGTCATTGGTTTCAGTCTGGGCTGTGCAAGGGCCTTAAGTCAGCAAATAAGACAACTAACATAGCTGCACAGCAAGCTTACAATCTAACAGCAGCTACTTTAGCAGCAAAGTTACTGGTATGGTATGTGTCCAAAAGAAAACTCTATCTTGGTACTATACATTAACTGGCCTCCATTGTTCTCAAAGTCTGCATCCGGAGGTGGTCACTGGAAGGCTGCAGGTTAACATAGTGGTTACAACAAGTTAGGTTATATAGTGCCATAAAGTATGATTCAAATTCACCCACATCACTGAATAAAGTTTTAAAGTTTAGTTTTTGTACAGTAATCGTGAGGCCTGACACCCAGAAGCTCCTCATTCGTTTTATACAGCCATTACAGGTGAGGTATATAGCAAGGCTAATGGGACATTTGTGATACTGACGTGATGTGTCAGCCTGACCAGATAACAGTCAGTTAAGGATTAAACCAGGCAAAAATAAAGCTTCAGGGCTGCAAATCTGTGGTTACGTGGAGAATATTTATTCAGTCCAATTAAAATATTACAAGATTATCAACTGAACTGTTTGCATGGATGCTAAATAAAGCCATCAGATAAGATGTGCTTTACATGTCCCAAAGTATTTAATCAAAATATAACGTTTGGCTTTTGACATGCACAGCGGTTTTCAGGTAAGTGTTTTCAGTCTCTCCCTCTCACTTATGTTACTCCCACAAAGAATGTATTTAATCAAACCAGAAGGAAAAGACTGGATTCACATGGTTGTTCAACAGCAGTATTTTCCTACTGAACACATTATCAAAGGTTTGCTTGTCAATCTGATTGGATCAGCCTCATCTGACTGAGCTGGCTGCATGAGGCATTTTTATTCTGATTACTAGTGGAGTAATAAGGTCCATGCAATTGCAGTGTATGTTATGTCAATTCTGTGATCGCCCATGTTTACAAGGGTTAAGACCTTCTGCCATCAGCTCAGAGTTTATTACAGCAGGGACTGTACATTTTCCTCTGTGCGCCCTACACACGACGTCTTTAGTAAGACTTTGTTTTTTTCAATTCAAAATGTATGTCACCACAGGGGGGAGCCAAAGTTGGACATTTTTAAATACTACATGTATTTGCTTTAAATTGCAAAATTACTGGATTTGCAAAATAGTAGCATTTTACTTACAGTCAACACATGGACCTACTGGACCTGTTTTTTGCGTGGTTTCACCACACAATGACTAATGCTCTTTTCTTTTTGCAGTCTCACAGTGATTTGGATCTTGGGAAAACAAATCAAAGTTAAAATTTTCCTGGAATAGACTTGTTAATGGGCGGGTTTGCCTCTCCTCTTCAGTTTCTGTTCCCTACAAAACACTGTGTGCTGTGGTCTGGCAGACATTTGTGCCAATTCCACCATTGCCCCCATAGTCCGTATTCTCCTGTTTGCTTCCTTGAAGTTACATCACAGGCATTACCTCACTGCACAGCATAGTCTAAACACACTCACTGTGATGTTGCCATAACAATGTGTTCCACTGGCTCTCAGCTCTGGCCAGCTCATCCAGCACCGAGGCAGTCCATCACTCAAGGCTGTAATGCCTCTCACCCGAGAGGCTGCACTTCTCCACACTGCTTCCCCCCTCCGTAGCTGCAATGACGACAGACTGTTTTTCACAAGAAAAGCCAGAGAGGAGAATGAATTTACCAGATGTGCTGTATTAAATAGACAAATGGGGCATGGGAAAGCTCTTTTTAAAAATAATGGTGCAACTTGGAAAAGAATGACATCAGGGCTCAAGTCTAAGAAAGCACTAGCTTTTAGCTTAGTACAAGTCTTGTTCAATTTGTACATTCGTGGTGGGAAAGGTTCAGTTTCATATTAGGAAGGAGTCAAGGCAAAGGAAGCACAACCTTCCTCTATTATACTGCCTTGACTGCAAGGGTGCTCAAACATGTCAGAAAGCTTAAACACACAGACAGAAAGTCTCCACACCACCATCTGATAAAATGTTGTGCCAGCGACACTGTTGTTGATTTACAAAAGTAAATTCCTCCATGCGCACAGAAAAACACACATACATGGACAACAACTGAAAAGACTCAGGATTAAACTTTTAAGAGCTAAACATGTAAAATGATCAATTTCCTACAGGATAACTGAGCACAAAGTCTTGCACAGCAATGCCTGAGTCATCAATGACTGTCTTTGCAGCTGATGTGAAACGGATCTGAAGGTTTTAAAAATGTTTCTCAACATTCTCACCACTGCAAGGACCTGACTACACCACGGCAGCACTAACTACAGCTTCATCGAAATGTTTCAGAGTGGTAGCCTGGGTTGAGTGGATTTCAGACTATGGGTTCAAAAATGTTTACAATATTACCAGAGGCATCTCAGTTAATAAGTCATTATTGTTCTGCCTCAGCTCCTCCACCCCAGTCACAGGCACCTTGTCTCTGCAGTCAGATTCCACAACTGTCTCTTCCAACTGAGTCAACCTGTGTAGATAAATATTTCTTGAGAGTTTCGATGTCAGTGTTTTAGCTATCAGATGACTTTTTCTCCTCCTCGGCTGTGCCACACAATGTCACTCTGGAGGCCTTGAGGGACATCTCCAACATTTACCTGAACATGGCAGGCGGCAAAGCAGCGGCAACTAGTGCAGGACACTTCGGATGCACTTGAGAGGCAAATGCCTTTTCTGTTGCTTTGTTGAACAAAACTTCAGTCCTTATGTAAAATGAAAAACAAGGCAATATGTGGGTGAAATATTTGGAGTTAAGTTCAGCAATGATTTTGGGTTGTCTTGAAGAGGCACTGCTGGTCTGCAAACACAAGTTGAAATGAACAAGTAGATTACAAGATGGACACCATGGCCCTCTACATAAAGGAATAAGCGTTCTTTAAGATATTTCTTCTAATGGTTGTCTATTGTAAATTGTGGCTCCACAGTCAATGTGTCTGGTGTGTCCTCCTGCTGGTCCACGTGTTTAGTTTGTTGTGGGGAGGAAGAACCACTCTGCACGTACAGTAGCAGCACAGGATAACATTCATAGAAAACCTTAAGTTCATGTTATGTGCATGTGCACATATCTGATCAAATAAATGTAGTGGAGTGGAAAGAATATTTTCCCTGAAATGTTGTGGTCTGGGAATGTAAAGCAGCATAACAATTGTACTGAAATTCAGTACACTGTCACATGTCCTGCTCAGTAAATATCTTCATCAAAATTTTTAATTAACAACATTATTTACATCAGTGGAGCTGAGGCAGAGCAGATGTACAGTCTTAGGTTCCTTGGAATTGCCACCACTGAGAACCTTTCATGGTCATGTCACATCACCACCCTGGTTTAAAAAAAAAAAAACACAGAAGAGGCTCTACTTCCAACGGAAAATTAGGTCAACTTAAATCTGAATTATACACAGATCGAGAAGCATCTGCTGCCGTAGCACCAGACTACAGTGCAGCTTTCCCAAATAGATGCAGCAGGGCTCAAAGGACTCAATCGTTTCCTTGTTTATATCCTTGTGATTTAAAAACATGACAATATATTTTCCATGTACCTTCAGAATGCTTATCAAAATCTTTTCATTTTCATTTGACATTGTGGGAGTTAATGTTGTTATCATGAGATGTGCCAGGGCTAGCTGGTTAGCATGCTAGATATCTTCTCCTTTTTTTATAACATTTTAAACTAAAATTCTTGGCCATACAAATAATGCAGTGTCGCTTAAAACACACTAATGTGTTTGCTTCAGGACTCAACCAAGATGGAATTGATGTTTTTAAAAGTAGATACAAAAATAATGCAGATACACTGCTGAGGAGATACATCCCTCAGAGTCCTTTTCCAAACATGTGTCTGCCAAGAACAACATTTCCTGGACTTGTTAAGAAGAAAATATTTGCTTTCTATGTAGAATGTGAGTATAATTGTTTGCTCTTGTTGCTCAACTTAAATATGAAGTATACCTCTGCCTGACCCAGGGAGAGTCCTAATTACTCCAGCCTTAAATCTTGCTTGGAATGCATACTTATTTTATTTGGAAGTGTGTATTACAAGTGTGCCTGTAATACTGATGCAAAACACTTCAGTTAGTGGATAACGGTAACGTAATGGCTTAATGGATAATACATTACTTATGGTTATACATGTTTTAGCCAATTAACAACACATCCGAGACAGTTTTCTGTCTTCCAGGCAGCCACTGGTTTTACTTCATTCTATGGTAGGCGGACAAATGGTTTGAGATGTGAGGACTTTCACAGTGATCATTTCATTTGTCATCATCATGATATTGCACTGAAGCTGAACAGTGTTGGCTGACTGAAAAGGGTTACGTAATGAACTTTGTTGATGGAAAATCAAACTAAGAACAGAATCACCTCGCCAACACGAAACTTTTGTTTTACAAATTAGCATTTCATAAAGCAAAGTTCAAAGCAACAATCCATCTGGGAGTTTCTGGAAGCCAAACGATCCCAAATTGAAAAATGGAACCATAGCTCCTAAGCTTATAGTGCTATCATAGATGTTGTCTGAAGCCTACGGAACTGTGGCCACAATATAGCTATAACATGAGCATGAAATACTAATTCATGGCCACAAAATATATATATTACATTAGTAGGTAGGTAGGTATAATGTGCACACAAAATACCAATTAATATTAATATCATTCCTGGACATCTGGGTAAGCAAATCGAGTGCACCTTTTCTAGAAACTGCAATAGCCTTCATTATATCTTTAAGGTGAGTGTCTTTTCTTATTCTGGAATAAACTCATAAACAAAAAAAAAAACAGCATCTGCCACTGGCAATAAACATTAACTCACCAGCGTTAGTGATGAGAATAAATCACCACAACTGTCAGCCCTCCGAGCCGAGACTTCAGTGAACTTTCCCCTGGAAAACAGCTTCCATCCCTGCGAGTGAGAGAGTCAGACAGTGTCCAGTTTACTGATGGTGATTATGTATTTATTTAATTTAGCCTGAAAAACGTAACTTCATCACTTTCCAGGATGTTTGGTGGGTCAGGATTTCAATCACGACACACTATAACAGCATCCACATGATTATAACTTATCCACGGGTTTAGATTGATGGGTGGACACCGGGGAAAACACACAGGCGTCATCGTCATGACGTGTACCGTTACACCTCTTTAGGAGTCGCAGCACATTATATGTATATATATTCATTTTATTTCATAGAGCTGGATCTGGACTGGGATTTGTGTCATGATTCTGCCTTCTCACACTGCGAGACAGGTTTGTGGATCCGAGTGTCAAGATTTCAGTTTCGATACATGTATCATTACAGCCCTAATTTTTACATTTAAAACAACTCTGCATCAAATGCTTCAGTTGTTTTGGAGAAGGTTGCAATGCTGCTTTGCTTTGAAGATGCTGAAATGTTGAGTGGCCTATAAAACTTCACCTGACTTTCCACCTACATGAGGAAAGATAGTGAGTAGAAAGTGAATGAATGAAATACAAACAAATTAATATTTGTGTTTTGGGTGCACTGTTCCTTTGAAGCATTATGGACTGGTTTCATGCAGGTTCATTTTGTTTGTAGGGGTGTTTTACAACTGATGACAGATGATATCTTTTGCTACTTTTTTCCCCAACTGCACATAACAACACTAACATTTTGATAATACGCTGCTCAATTTAATGTGAGGCGCTTCATGGCTCATACAAGTCACATCTGTTTTGCAGAAGTTGACTTCATCCCAAGCTCCCAAAGACTTGATAGCTCCATCAGGCTTAAACACATAGCTGGCACACAGACATGCACATGCACAGCGCACTGAGACTGTGATGAGTCAAATTGAGGGTTGCTAATTATAGCCTGGGGAAAGTTTTGCCCTTTTGCTCGGCATCAACTCTCTTTGGGAAGAGCAGAGAAAGAGAAACTGATGGTGAGGGGTTGATGGGAGGTGGGCGGTGGCTTCTTTCTCTAGGCATCCGCCTGTCCTCTAACTTGTCCATGTGTGCTCGTCGTGCACGCTCCTTGCATCTGGACCTCTTCAACAACCCCCACCCTTCAAGCTCTGCCTCCTGCCACTGCTTGTATTGTCTTACTTTTAGTTTCCTATAATGAGGATATGTTTTTTTTATCTGAGTTGCCCTATTCTGTTCTGAATAGCCTGTTCTCATTTTCTTATGGAGACACAGGGCTGTCCATTGTTGCAGAGCGTACAGAGCATACAGTGTGGTTCAGCAGTGTACTGGAAAAAAAAGACCATCAACTGTCAAAATCAAGACACAGTTTGTGCAGTTTTTTCCTCGCCCAACAATAAGGTCATTGTAATGTAAGATTCCTGCATTTAAATGTCTTTTAAAAAAGTCGATATTTGGATTTATTTTTTGTTTTATGTTTTCATCGTCCCAAACATTTTCCAACAAAAAAACAGAGAAAACTTAAAGGTAACTCAAAGGACAGTAACTGTGTGTTTCATCTGGCCTCACCTCGCTACTTAGGTTGATAAAAGATGTGTTCACCACCAGAGGAGCAAGTCTGACCATGGGTCATCTGTGTTTACTCGTGTTAATCTTAGTGTTTATAACCTCAAACATCTAGACTAATACACTGTATACTAAAGATAGTGAGCAACATTACACACCGAAGTTTGTGTGTCTGTGTGTTCGAATTCAGGTCAACTGCTCACTAAACTCAGCGCCCACCATAGACTCTGGTTCTTCTTCAAGTTTGTAATGCTCATGAAATGAACAACAAATGTAATACATTTCCCCTCCAGCTCCAGTCGGCACTCAACCAACATATACACCTGATTGAGGTCACCCATGTGGTTCCGCAGCAGAATCCAATGTGATTCTAGGTGTCTATTCCTACAAAAGATCCAGGTGTGCACCTGACTCTCTCCGCCAGGGCTGCTCAGCCTGAAGCAGCTGTAAGTATTTCTGGATTACTTAAAGGTCCCATATTATACTGTTTTTCATCAATTTCACACAGCTGTCAGAGGTCCAACAGCTCTGTATTTGATATGCATTGCCCCAAACCCTTCCCTGGTCCTGAATTTCAGCTGTCTAAAAGTCTATTCAGAGCAGTCTGCCTGCCTGCTATGTCACTGTCTGGGAGAGGATGCCCCTTGAGTTAGCAGTAGCATGCGCTAATGTTTGTGGTGGATGTATATATGTATCGCTATGGCTTGCAGAGATTTTTTCGTTTCACCATACCAGTTTGACCCAGAATCGGAGCCAGAAGGAGAGGCTCCTGAAGAAGTACAGACTCTATGGCTGCAGCAGGACGTTTCAGAATGGTTAGTGTGTCTGTATAATGTTAGTTTGTTTGTATGTGTTGTTACATTTACCACCATGAAGCTAATGGCTAACAGCTAGCGAAAGTTGTGTTTGTCTCCAACTCAGTCTCCAAACTTGTGGACACTGTTAGCATCGTCTCTGTCTCCAGTCTGCACGTTTCCAGACTTTCTACTGTGACAACCAAGCTCCATCGTAATATTATTAACATTAAACTCGCTTAAAACTCCATTGCATAGGCAACTATAAATACTATTAAGCCACAACGACACTTTTCGGTGGCTCGGGTGCAGTTGCTGGGTCCGGTATGGTTGGGACTGATCCTTTTACGAGGGTCAGTGTCGAGGCAAAGCCAGCTTTTTACTGTCCGTCGTTACTGAAGCAGCCTGATGTGAAGCGATCAGCACACACACACAAGCTCACACGAACCGTAGCCAGCACATTGTCTTAAAATTTGAAACCCAACCACTGTCTCTTCTGTTGTTCTGTAGCTGGGACAGAATATAGGCAACAACAACAGAGCTATTTGCATGTCTAGCTTTGAGCGACGACATTGTGAAACACTGCTGTCTCACTACTGGACACACCGAACTTCACCTTGGGGATGAACTCCCCCCTCCCAGATCTCTCCCATCACTGCGCAGAGGAGGTCGGCCCATGATAATCACTCCTTTCGTTACGTAATGAAAGGAGCAGATTCTGTAGCCTGTAGGAGCGCCGTGTTACCAGTGGGTGGACTGCAGAGACCATGCAGGAATTGCTTGTTTTCCTCATTCTGGAAGTTGGCAGGCTCAGGGAGGACCAGCTTATATATGTAGAGACCAGAGGAAATGTGTTTTTTATGATATGGGACCTTTAATTGATTTGGGTTATTTTATGGGATTTGTTGACAATAAGAATTGGCATTATGCTCTCTACACTATGATTTTTCATATAAGGTATGAACCTAAACTTGTACATAAACTACCATTATTTGTTAACTCTGTTGTTTGTCTTTGGTAGCGCAGTCCATCACCTTTTTACACCACAATAAGCGGATGGATGCAGGCTTTTTAAAAGGAGGTAAGTCCTATTAAACAACCAGTAAAACAGCCAGTTACCACTCAAAGAGTGTCTTTCTTTTCTTTTTTCTTTGAGTCACCAAAACCATTTTGTCCAAAAAAAAAAAAAAAAGTTTGGTAGGTAACCTGTATTTCATTTATTGATTGCTGTCCTGATTTAAAAAAATAAATAAAAAAAATCTTCCCATAAATCTATAGAATACCCCTCTCAGTAAGTTAATTTTGTCTTATGTTTGGTTCTAGGGTCTAAGAATTAAAAAAAAAAAAACAATACATGAAGAACCCCGTGGATACCTCTCAGTGAACAAAGTGGGAAACAGGGTGGACACTGGAGTAAGATGCCTCTTTCCTGTGTTTGCATGTTCTCAGGACCCCTGTGTCATGTCAGGGACATGGTGGTTGGAGATGAAACTTGGGGAATAGTGGTGTCAGATGTGTTCAAGCCTGAAGCTGTTAGTCCAGAGGATCCTCCAGAAACAGGATGCAGCCCTGCAATTACGCTGCTTCCTGTGTGAATGGAAGGCCAGATCCAGGCTCTGTCCTGGGGATCCCCCCTCACACATACACACAACCACCACATCCCCAAACCCCACCAGACCCTGGCACCACACACCCAGCTCCTCCAGGCCTCGCTGTGCTCCTTCTCGTCTCTGCTTTCCCCCCGGCCCCTAATTGCTTTTATGCCGTTATTCTCACAGTGTGAGAAGTTTGACAATGTACATAAACGAAATTCCAGAATAGCAGCGGGATATGGAAAAAGCACATGTGGAAGCAGTTTCCCACTTTTCTGGAAAAGACCGGGAATTTGCAGTTTTATAGATTTGTTCAGAGCAGGGAGGGATGACACTATTAAAGCACTCGGCCTACTTCCATATGTTTGTGCCTTACAGGGACTAAATCTGCAGATCTTCCAACCTTGAAGAAATTTTATGAGTACACCCCCCCCCCCCCCCCCCCCCCCCCCCGCCACCCGAGAGCCCACCGTTGCCCTCCCACCAGTGAGATACCTAATACCATAATACATAATAGACACACACACTTCTTTCGAATAGACTGCAATACAACATTATTAATGTGTAGAGGAAGGGAGTGGATTATATGTAGTGAAACTACACAAATGTTATCTTATATATTCTGTCCAGTATTTTGCGCCCCTATATTTTTGTTGTCTAACTAATAGGAAGCGGAGTGAGCCAATAAATAGGCCTAAGTACTTATGTGTTAAATATGTGAGTCAGACCAGGTTAACACTTAGCCTTCTTCTGATTACTGAAGGGTAATTAAGTAGTCTAAGTAATAATTTACTCTCAAAGCACCAACTTTAAATAGGCCTAAAGCAACTACTGCAAAAGCACAAGATTTAAGCCTGGCAGAGACACAATTATGAGCTAATAAATAACATGGGTCATGGGTCACTTCAGATAGGCTTTTAAATGTGTGTATTAGCATTAAATGCCCATTGTGTCATCACATTGGCCTAGCCAATAGGCCTACGCTATCCATCATTAACTTGAGTTACAATAGCTTGTCACAACTGTAACCTAAATCATGGAATTACTCTATTTATCTTATGTTAATCAACATCTAGACTGTCTAAAACCCTCTAGATTTCCAGACATTTCTCCACTTTTCTAACTGCTGCCCCACTAATGGGAAGGATGGCAGGTGTGGTAGACTATCCTATTGACATTATGAAATATTTTTTTATCATCCTTTTATTTTCAATATCATTATGTTTTGGGGGGCGGTGAGTATGTGTGTGTGGGACTGTGCTTGTTACCTGTTGCCCCTTGGTGACTGATGTCAATGACTGTCTTGCACACAGTGCAGAGTGTCTTACCGATAGCTATCAAGAAAACTTTGAGGTTTCCGAACCTTTTTTTGAGGCGGTTCCGCCATGGCATGCAAGCCTACAGTTTTGTCCATAGCAGTAATGGATTTGGGGAAACGTTATGGTTAGCCTAGTATTTGCAACACACACACAACATCAATGAGCAGTAACATTGACACGTGGTTAACATCTCCATCGGGTAAACTCAACATCTTAATTTGACCATTTCAATGCTGTTTGCATTGGCAGTGACAGCAAGTGGCTAAAGAGGGATCAGTAAGCCAGCCTGGCTTGCCTGAGGCACTGAACAAAGGTGCTTGATGTGTTTAGTTATAAAATAGTGCAACCATAGTTAAGCTGAGAAAGTGCCATTTCTGGGACTGCATGGTACATTTTTGTCTGATATAAACATTGACATAACCGCGGTCCCTCCGTCCTCTGGCTCAATGCGAGGGGGTAACACATTGACACTGAACCCTGCTCTCTCCCAGGAGCAGAGTGCTACCCGTGGGCGCACGGTGCAGCGCCCAGGGTGAGACCGGCTGCACTGGGAGTTTACCGTCTCCGAAAGAGCGGTGCGTCAGACATGGGCTACCCACCTCCGCAGCTTCGATGGTGTTTCCGTGGCGCATAACCCCCTGACCCTCGAGCGAGGTCACGAGCGAGGCACTTCCAGGCGTCCGGAGAGGAACAGCGGGTGGTCGGGGGCCGCTGCTTGCCTGAATCGATTCAGAGGATTTTCTGAATCGATACTGAATTGGGAAAAAAAACTGATGAATCAATGTTTTTACCCACCTCTAAGGCAGAGTCTGAGGTAGTGCTGCTGCCTACATTTGAGAGAGCGCCATTCATATAAGCCAGAATGAATGCGTTCACAATAATGTTCATCAGGCAGAATACAGTAACGTGCAGTACATTTTCGCCCAAAATATGAACAAGTTCATGAACAATCATTCACTCAATGTGTTCAGGCACAACACTGCCTAGAGGAGATCTCCATTGTCGGGACTTCACATACTGTAATGTTTTACTGCTGACTAGCTGTTGGCTGATCTGACTCAGCGTATGAAGACTGTTGTCATAAGAATGCTATTGGGCACCTATTTCAGGCCGAGTTCTCCTCCCATCCATCTCCATGTTGCTATTTTCAAAATCTTTGTCACAATGCCAACAACCCTTCAGCCTGCATAACTTGCTGAAAATGGCAAGTTACTCTTATACTAACCAGGTCATTAGAAGCTAGAGGCCCTTATCTTTTCTTTTGCGGGTATTTAGCTATTTTAATGACCGACCTGGCCTTCTGTTGGGCAAAACAAGTTCCCCCTCGTCTCTATTTTGCAGGGCCTTCCTTGCTCCCAGGTAAAATGTGCTTTACTTCATGAATGTAAGGTAACAGAGAGGAGAGGGGAAACAAAGAGATAGAAGCAAAGTCTTTGGTGAGTGCTGAGTTTGGTGGATTGGATTTACCTGAATTCAGACATATTGCTCACTATTTTATGGCAAATGTACTGTGAAATAATCTGGCTGTTTGTTTCACATGAGTAAGGGAAATAAACACAAATTATCTGGTGGTCAAACTTGCATCACTGGTGGTGAACACACCATTAAAACACCCAATGAAAATCTAGCTGAAACCAAGGCACAACTGTTTACAGACAAGGTTATGTTTTAACATTAAATATGATATTTTTATGGACTGTTGCTATCTACCTTCATCAGTCTGTCCCAGAAGTTAGACCAGAGACAGGCGAACAAATAAAATACGCCATTCCTATAACTACACATGTGGATTTCTCTGGGTTTGAACATTTTTGGAAACATTTGAGATAAAGTAAGTGGACAACTTTAACCATAAAACAAAGGTCTAGTCATTTTCAGCCATTTTAATGCAGAAATCTCACATATTTAAAAGCTTTAAAAAGATGCAGCCTGATCCACTTTTGTACAAATTCAGTGGCAGCTAAAGGATTTCATCAGCCTAAACACTATTGAGGAACCTCAGTGACTGTTCAATAGCGGGAGATAAACAGGTTCCAAACGCCAGAATTATGGGTGTATGTGTGGGCCTCTGCTGACAGATTAATATCCCTATTAAATCCTTCTACCAGTAGATTAACATTGTTTAAAATAGCTACATGAATGGAATGTGAAGGCATTCACTGAGGATTTACATAATGCAGCATTTTGACTAGCAGTGTGGGCACTATTTACTGTCAAACACATGTCTTTCTAGAAATCTCCTATTGACCTGTTCAGCACTTTGGCATTTGGTCACAAAACAGATTCTGACTTCTTTACATTTGTCTCTCCTCCAGCTCCAGGCCTTCTTCCCTGCACCCTCCTCTTTACCAAAGCCATGCGAGCTAGAAGTGATGTCCTTTATGCTGCTGTTTAGCAACAAGGGAATTTCACTCTCATCGCTCCAGTTGTAGGAGTTGAGGGGGAGGCTGGGGGAAGAAGGGTAGGTGGTAAAGGTACAACCAGCTCCAGATGTAGGCCTGCAAGTAAAGCTCCCCAGACTGTGAAGTATAAATCTGATGACTGAGGCCATAAAAACAGGTTATCCCTGGGTCTTCAGTGGCATCCCACAACCTCTTGGGTCACTGAGATTATTGCTCTATCTTTCACCACTGAATAGTGGGCAGCGCAGTCTCCAGATGGACCATTTCCCAGCACTGTGGCTCTGATAACAGGAATTTCAAGAATCTCTATCATTTTTGTCTTGATTCCTTGAAGTTAACATGCATCCTCAGTAGTGATGTAAAGACATACCAACTTTTGCGATATTACAATAAAAAATGTTGTGATACGGTTGTGGGACTGTGATGATCCTTACCAAGCTATCATGTGGTTATTTTGCTCAGAAAGCTCATGGATCTAACACGAGAAATCAGTATGAATGCATTTTACTGTTGCTCCCTGTCATTGTATAGTTTTAAGCAGTGTTTGAGCTGTAGTAACTGTCTGACCTTCAATCATTCCCCGGAGCTGATTTTCGCTGCAAGAATGACTTGTTAGGTTGTTTCATGACTTTGACTTCATGTTCTTTGTGTTGTGTTCTTGTGTCAGGTTTTGTCTTGTGGTTTCTTGTATTTGATTTCCATGTCTTTGTATCATGTCTTGTTGTGTCTCATTTTTTGTTTTTTCCATGTCTCATGTGTCCTTTAAGTTCCCCTGTGTATTTCCCTTGATGAATTTACATGCCCCTCTTTTGTCCTGGATTCATTTTTGTTCCATGCTCCTTTGGTTTTTTGTGTTGCCATCAGCTTTGATTTAATAAAGCTCGCTTTTTGTTTCTCCCGTCCCCTGCCTCTTGTCCTGTGACTACTGCATTTGGGTCCACCTCCCCTTTCCATAGTCTTCCCCTTTAAACCCCAACCTGATAGGTGGAGCAAGCAGGACAGCTGTCTGAAGGGCGGGCTGCCGCACCGTTGCTCCACCAACCAGACACTGCAGCTGCATCAAACAGTTGGTGTGTTTACCAGCGGGGAAACTACGGCTCACAGTCCACTTCATCAGCACTGCCACTGGCTGTTGTTTTAACAAGCCGGTGTATAATGCCATTAACACCACTGTCAAGCACTAAATACAGTGAGGAAATAATAGCATATTTGATGTTTTTATTCTATATTTTCGTGGTCCTGAGAGGGAGATCAGTGGAGCCTGATTATTAGCCTTCTCCCTCAACATCCGGTTCTGTCTCTTCACCTCTTCATTATGTCCATAGAGGTTTCTGAGCCTGCCTCTGTTGCCCGCTCACCCAACTCCGGCTCTTGTGCCAATACTGGCCAAGCATTTGAAAACCTCCTCCTCCCAGCGGTTGAAAGCTGTGATAACGGCTTAAACACAAACACTCAGTGGCGGTGCTCTTTGTGTAAAAAACATTGTTGCCAAACAGAGTACATCTTGTTCCCTTGTGATCTGATCACGAAGGACGCATGTCAACCCCAGGGACAAACAGCCTCATAGTTTAAAATAGCTTTTTCTCTTAATTTTTGATAATGCAGTGCAGTGAGGATACAAACACAGATCTGCCCCACACATAGACTCCAGTGTAGTTCATACGAT
The DNA here is from genome assembly GCF_904848185.1 of Acanthopagrus latus. Taxonomy (NCBI): domain Eukaryota; kingdom Metazoa; phylum Chordata; class Actinopteri; order Spariformes; family Sparidae; genus Acanthopagrus; species Acanthopagrus latus. Next base: position 28,789,428 of record NC_051045.1, on the reverse strand, counting down.
TGACTGACTGATTTAGAAAGGTGACGGCTCTTCACAGAATCCTCCTGGATAACGCTATTTTTAAACATTGCTAACAGTCGCTTTTGTCTCCCTTTTTCATCACAGTGTTATCATTGTCCATTTGTTACTTTCTAAATACAGACAACATCCATTCCGTCTCCATTATCATATGACATGACACATACTCCTGTTACGATTGAATGGTGAAAAGGAACAGGAAACACATGAGGGAGAATAGACTAACTGATAAAGAGTAAGAGAGAAACACCGGTTTAAATAGATTGTGACTGATGAAGAACAGATGAAATACAGGTGAAGTGGAAAAAATTAAGGAAAAGGACAAAGGGAGACAGTGAAAAGAAAAATGTGACACATGAGAAGAGAACTTCAAAATAAAACAGGAAATCATTTGAACCAAAAACTCAAAGCATGACAGGTCTGGGTTCACATTTGCGATGGTGCTAGATTCATGTCATCATAATCTCTGTTTGTGCACGTCCAGACATGAACACTGAGCATAGAGTCTGAATATCCTCACCCAAAAGGTTTGTTTTCAGTGGCCTAGAACACGTTTTGCTGGAAAGACAAAAATGCAGAGAAATATATACACCTCCAGCAAAATGTATGCTGTGAGAGGGTGAGTGACATAGTGACTCCTTGCTGTATAGCTAGTTAATAACTAATGTTTGTACAAAAAAATAACACTGTTCATTTAAAGCATACCAGAATTAATCCCTTTAGGACAGCAGCTATACTCTGTATACTGAAGTTCAAATTATTGCTTCATTCATTTGAAAGATCTGTGGATCTCTAATTTCTAAAAGGTGTGCTAATGCTTAATGGAGTGAAGTCACTATGTGAAAATTCCCTGAAGATGAATTCTGTGCAAAAGCTCAGAACAAATACACTTCACAAGCGCATCTATAGTTCTTGTTTTGATTCAACATTAATTGATTTCAGTTGAGCTGTTATAAAATCTTCTCTGACAAGGGTTATACGGTGGGTAAATATATTAAGTGCCAGATGATAAATCTCAACACAAATACGGGCCTTTTACCATGAAACCTATAGTGGAATATACTTTTTTAAACTTAATGTTTGGTTACCCTCATGACTGTTCTTCTAGTATCATTAGTACTGGAGGCCAAAAGTTTCACTTGTAAACAAACAATATTTATACTCCTCAGAAGATGAACCTATTTTTTTATATCTGGCACTTAGCTTTCCTCCAACACAACCCTCTTCCCTTGCTCTTCCCCTTTGCACTGGTGCATGTGGTGCCAAAAGCATGTTTCTAATCAAAGTTGTTCTCAGGACATCAGGATGGAGAACAACAGTTTGTTCTCACAACCTATGAGGGCTGTTCGAGGAAACATTCACAGTCAACCAGCTCAGAAACTATGAGCCATAACAAGCAAACCGTTATTTGATAATTAAGCTCCACACAAAACAGCCCTCCCAAGATTACATATGGAACCACTGCATAAAAATATCTTACACAACAGACCCCCGAACATACCCCCGAATCGTATAAATGTTATCATACATCACATCACACCATTTATTTATTTACTAGCTGTCCTCTTCTACAGAGGTTGCCATGTTGCAGTGCCATGTTTCTGGAGGGCCTTTAGTGTTTTTTGCATTTTTCGCAACCAGGTTAAAACTTAAAACATTATTGCAATGAGGACTTTTTTGTCCCAAATGATCACATTTTTCACTACCTGAACATACCCCAAAACTCACCAAACTTGGAATATACGTCATACCTGCCAAAAAATGTCATAATCTATTGTCGTCCTCAATTTCCACCTCTAGGTGGTGCTATAATCAAGGAAAGTGCATTTTGGTTTATAACTCACATATACTTTGTCGCACATTCAAAAACCTTATATGTACGCGTTCACTGAATTGTGCTGAATCTTGTGATATAGGCCCATTTCACAAATTCGCGAAATGTCGCAAACCTACTTTTTCGAACTCCTCTCAGCTGTTTTCACAGATTTCCACGAAACTTTGCACACAGCATCTGCACTATCTGGACTCTCCTGACAAAAACTTATTAAAGAATGTTGATATTCCAAACAATACTCAAGTTGTTAAATTAAACTTCTTGTACATTTTGCTCAAAACACATAGTGTTGGATATCTCCACATTGGTCTGTCTGAATGACATGAAACCCAGGTGACTACTTCCCCATGAGCCACTAAGGCTCTGTGAAAAAATGATAAACTTACTTTTTCCAGTTCTTCCTAGGCGATTTGACTGATTTGCAGCAAACTTTGCAAGTAGCATCTGTGGACAAAATTTATCAAAAGCTTTCACCTACATCACACCCGGTGGCGCGGTCCACTTTGATGCTTCGCCATAAAAACATTACATCATAATAACTTCCACATACAATTTGCCATCTACTCCAAATTGCTCAAACATGTAGAGGGTCTTGCCCTGAATATATCTTCGTGGCACACCCCGATGGCAGCATGCCACGACATGCGTGAACTGTGAGGGCCCGCTCATTTCTAATTGCAGCTTTAATTATTATTACTTTTATTATTATCATTAACCCCCTCATCATCATAAATAACACCTGGAGAAAGTCCAAAACTAAATTTCATTAACATTTTGACCAGAATTTCTAAAACTGTGTCGGCAGGAGTGTCTGAATGAAGACACTGAATGAATGAATGAATATGCTGTTCTGTAGATATTTTACCCAAACAGCTCTGTTACAGTCACTGTTAAGGTTAGGGGGTGTAGGGTTAATGTAAATTCTACAACACGAAGATCAGTATTTACTGAGACTGTAACCCAGGCTACATTAAATTCCCACAAAGTCCAGTGAAGGAATCTGACAGAGGGCATTTACTCCAATAAGTATGAGTTATTAGAGTATTAGTATTTCTATTTTCTGCTACTTTGCACTTTTACTGCCGCTGTGTAAAGTCTTCTCCAGCACATCGCAAAGATTCTCAATGATGTCAAGGTCTGGATTCTGTGATGTGATGCCTCACGCTGCATGAGCCATTCTTTCACAATTTGAACCTGATGGAATATGTCCATGCCATCAGGGAGGAAAAAAAACACTAATGGAAAAACTTGCTCATTCAGTATATTCAGGTAGTCAGCCTCACTGATAGCTGGTTTTCATGAGGCTTCACAGCTGTTAAGTCCCAATCTCTTGAGCTCTCTTCACACTGTGTGTGGAAATGATCTTACTTTCACTATTAAACATTTTAAAAGAGTTTACTGTTTCTACCATTTCGATGTCACAAAACATTAAAGTGATCTTCAATTATGATCATTCAACATTTTTTTCAACCACATTTCTTCCTGGAAGAAATCCTCCTTAGATGTTTTCTTTGCTTGATGTAGGCCAATAATTTGATCCTTCTCAAACAGAGTACTATCTTTTCCATGACCACTGGATATGACTTCTAACATGGTCATTACAGAAATGAGTTGTTGCTGCTGAGACGTATTAATTACTGGAGTAATTATCCGATGGATGGCTCTTACCCATTTGCTTTGTTGAATACAGGTGCTGAAAAAATTATAGTACAGTTTACAGAGGCAGTTGTATCTTGTTGGAGCACATAAAAAAGACATGTCGCACATAGGGGGGTACAAATAACATGATATTTTACATGGAAGTCAGAGATCTCAGCATATGTGCTCTCTCTCACCTGGGTAAAACCAGCTGGGACTCTGTCTTGGCACAGAGCCTGTCCTGCGCTGGTTCTTGTTTGTTTAGTTGTGCTCTCTGGGTGTTGCAGCAGGCTGTTGTCGTGTTCCGACTCACTGTACAGCTGCTGACACTATGAACACAGTGTGGAAATTACAGAACTTTGAATGGAAATGGTGGGTCTGTGTCAGATTCCAGTGAGTCATGATTAAGCAACGTGCATCCCTCTTTCACCTCCTCACATCTGGACACTGTTAACATTCCTCACTGCTCATGCATACACACACACACACACACACACACACACACACACACACACACACACACACACACACACACACGCACACACACACACACACACACTCACAAGTGTGAGAGAGTCAGACAGAGAGAAAAGCACTGTAAAATCTATGTCGGCACTGTTATTGTAACAATATAGTCTCAATCATTGATGTTCAAAGGGTGTTATCACACCTTAGAACTCCTGACAACACACACACACACACACACACACACACACACACACACACACACACTGTACAATACACCACAGTTAATACCTATGTGTGTATGTTCAACAGTTTGAGCTTGGTTGTACTTGGACTGAAGAGCCTCATGTTGGGGGAATTCACACTGATTTCAAATAAAAGCAACTCTTCCATTTCCCTTAACATTCCCCAAGAACACACACACACATGCACAGTGCATAGATAAATAAAATTCTGCACACATTCTAGAGTATCAGTCTGACAGATTAGTTTTGTCTAAAAAAGCGAGGTCAGCTTTTACTTCCATTCTCAAAGATGATCCGAAGTGCTTTTAAAATGTTTTTTACACACTGAATTGCTACAAATTCTGCTGAGGGAAGCGGTATCATATGGCTTTCACTGCAAAAAAATGAAACTTTGATCTCTGCATTGAATATTTAGTATTTCACTAAATGTTTAATGTAAAGCATGAGAGTTACTTTAGAACAATGGCTTTAATGTCAAAGGTGCTAGCTACTTCTGCAGATTCTCATGTGACAACAGAAAAAGTGGAAAACTGAATCAGTTCATGGGTCACAGTACTCAGTCCATCTTGGACTAAAGGAAGCATAGGAATGGTGAGCAAATCGGCTTGCCAACATACCAAAAAAGCAGAAATAGTGTTATAATAATGTCAAATGCTGTGGTCAAAAGAAGATAACTTCTATAGCTTCTATTCTCATTGAGCTGTAAGGTGTTTGCAGCAATCCAGCTACATTACACATCCTGGATACATTCAACACATAACATGTGAATGTACAGTATATAGTTATGTGAGTCACATGCCAAACCAGATGGAGAGCTTTGGTTTTTGGGATTGTGTCTTCCAGTTTGGACTGAGCACGGCTGTGGAACTTAAATTATTTGCATTTTGTGTAATACGGGCAAGTCAACATCTACAACTATATTAATGCTTACAGGATCATTAAGACCCGCAACTGGAAGCCAGCTAGGGTAATTTCCTGTTTGCTGGTAGTTTAATTTAACCAAATATGGATATCTCATGAAAGTATACATAGAAGACTGTCCTATTTCTAAATAGAAGACTGTCCCAGCAGATCTCCATGACACATACACATCACTTACGCATGCCTGATATAGCTAATTTCACTGACTACATTTAAACAGACGAACAACCTTGAAAAGTTTCTGTATACCTATTTCTGGTGTCAAGCTATGGAACAACCTAAGTGAGGAACTCAAGCAAAGTCCAAATATCAACCAGTTCAAGAAAATGTACAAACACATGTTATTTAGCGGGTACAATGGTTAATGTGTATTGGTGATTATCATTTATTAATTGATGTGTCATGGTGATGAGCGGTAGAGAATGTGAATGTGTATATGGATGTATGTATATGTATGTGTATATATGTGTATGTGTATATGCGTGTGTATATGTATGTATGTATGTGTGTATATATGTGTGTATGTATATATATGCATGTGTATGTGGGTGTGTAAATGTATATGTAGATATATATATTAATTTCATTTAGGGGTGAGAGCTAACAAGCTATGCTTCTCACTCCTTTTCGAATATGTCATTTATTTATTTATTTATTTTTTCATTTATATATTATGTTGCGCAAATAATTTGTTAAATAGCAATCAGGAAGCTGTGCTATATTTGCATATTCGGAACAAAATAATAATAATAAAAAAAAAATTGTAGTCTTGCAGCAGCCATTCGGCAAACTGTCCACATACGTGTGTCATGTGTTAAATGTAGCCAGCCTCTTCTATGGTTCACCATCAGCCAATAGCGCATTTTCATCTCAAAGAAGTCCCACTAATAAGCGTGGAAAGACCTCCTCAGCCTGTCATCAAAAGAGGGAGTGGAATATGCAGCACCTTCAATATTGGGCTTGCCATGCAGATGCTGCAGTGATGGTGAAGGGAGACCCCTCCCTCGTCCCTCAGCTGACCCCAGGTCCATCAGGAAGAAAGGGCTCATAGCTGTGTACCACCCTAACAACTCCCTCTCTGTTTACCTGTGAACTTGAACCCCATTCACAAACTGGCGGGGCCACTGGTGTGTGTGCATCTATAGTAGCTGTGTGCAGTGCTTTTGCCTGAACGTGTCCACTGCACAGACATAGAACTGGCTGCTCAGATAACTGTGAGAAGTCTCTTTTTTTCTGTATTACTCAGGAAAATATTGGCAGGCTACTTAACTGATTCATTTTATCAATGTTATTTTTCAAGGTGCTGACCATTTGGTTCAAGGCATGTATATGTAGGTATATGTATGTATATATATGTTCACAGAAATCAAGCCTGAGTTGTTGTTTTGTGAGAACAGGGTAATGTCCACACGTATGTAGGTAGTTTTTATAAAACACCATTTCAAAAGTAATCTCCATTGCTACCAACACACCTGGGTTTAGCTCTTTTTATATTATATGTTATATTTTAGTTTGCTCTTGATAAAAAGAGACAGACGGATGGAGATGTACAACTTCTTCAGCAGTGCTTTATAGTAGTGCTTCACTATAACAACACTTACAGTTCCTACTCATATCTCACTGAACTAACCATGAGAGTCAGGAGTTAGTAGGACTCGGACAAAGGTAAATGTGACAAATCAAGAAAAGGCAGATTCAACAGAGTTTTGTAACTGCTTGTAAATATGCAACTCAACATGTAAATAGATAGCTGTGTACACATTGCAAATGTATTTTTTCCAAAATTAACTCAGTAAATTTCTGAAAAATATTCTCAATTAGAAGTGGCTATTAGCAAGTGTGGTGTGAAAATGCTGCTTTATCCTAACAGCAAACGTTTGTGTGTCCACAATCCTGAGTCTTGCAGTTTTCCTTTTAAATGACTAACCCCTAAAATCCACTAGATCCGTGTTCGGTCCATTTCCGCATGATGCCAGAGCGTGACGCAGCAATTCGGCCGAATTTAGCACAGAGCAGACAGGAAGTCACACACCAAAACAAGAATGTAACTTCCGGTTAATTTTCAGAACAAAAAAAAAAACTTGAAAAGCGGCAAATACAAGAACTTCGGTTGGGAACACTGGCCTTTTGTCTGTTTATCGTTGTGTTTATAATACACAAGTGAAATTATGGCCGCACGTGATTCTGTAATTCTCACGGGAACTCCTTGGTCTCACAGCTCCAGCTGTTCAGCAGTGCTGCGTCATGTTGCACTCAAAACAAAGCCGGCTGGGGTTAACAGACAACAGAGCACAGAGCACATACACGGAACACCCTTAAGAATTGCGTCCAGGTGTTAACAGGAAATTGTAGATTCTGTCAATGCATTATATCTCGTATCATACTGTTTAGTTTTACATGTGTCAGCATTCTTATATTTTTTTTCAAATGTATGATCTCAGTCTGGACAGGAGATAAGCAATGTCACAATCAAGATTTGTTGTGATTATTAATTCACTCAAATCAAACTGGTTTGTTGTCACAGATTAACGTTTTCTTTGTCATGAAAGAAACAATTTTGGTAACATTTAATAGTAAAGCATGCAGCAGTGTAATTCTGTTGTGTGAATCAGGTAGCAATAAGATACTCACCTGTTCTTCGTGGTATTTACCCAGAGGAAACGAAAATTGGAAAAGAGATCTCAGTAGTGTCTCATCCACTTCTCCTAGACAACTATGAGATCTATGTGAGACCAAAGTGAGGCTGTGGCTGATTTCTCCTGTGAAACACGTGCAGAAAATCTCAGCTTGGGCTCCCTGTAAGTTTCAAAGGAGATCTCATCAAGCTCTGAATGAAGTTTCAGAATGTCTCCCCAGTGCTGGAAAGGAGCAAGTTTTAAGCAGCAAAGTCTGAAGTCTCACCTATTGCTCCTAAGGAGAAACAAATGAGAAGTGTTTGAGACCAAAAAGACTACAACGAGACTAGAATGAGAACTCTCATTGAGCTCCTTTATGGCTATGGAGCCGTAAAGGAGCTCAATGAGAGTTCTCAAAAACCTTGTGGCCCTTTTTGACAACAAGCCATGCTGAAACCATTTGGTTTTTTATATGCACCACATCTTTTCATTGCTTCTATTTTCCAGCTTTCAACAAAGCTCTTGTCCTGTTCTCTGTTTTGAATTAGTTTTCAGAAATGTGCCTTGTGGCTACCATGCAACTAGTCAAGTCTTTTTTTAAATGACTTATTCACTTTCTGAAATTTCAATAATGATGTGAAGGTGTTTGAAGCTATAGTTTAACCTTAGGACAGAGCCAGGTTAGCTGTTTCCTCCTGCTTCCAGCCTTAATGCTAAGCTAGTCTAATGTACAGTGGATAAAAACACAATGATTCAGAAAACATTTCAATAATGTATTGTTTTTTGAATGTTGTTGAGTTTTCCAAATGTTGTTGCAGTTTCTGGCATATTCAGGCATGAAAACGGGTCAGACAGATAAAGTATCTATCTATACATTGTCACATTATGCTATATAAGAAATGAGACTCACAACTTCTCTCATGAAATGTGCAACAGCACAACTTTAATAGCACATTCTGCCAAAGAATGAAAAAAACAAGCCCTTAAAGAGTGTATTTTGACAAGATGAACATGGGTTTTGAAGAAGCTGCTGTCTCTCTGCTTGGAAGACACATGGCTACAGTGTGTTGATGCTATGACCTGCACCTTCTTCTTGTGCACTTCTGTTTTACAGTGTGCCTGCAGTGCATGGCTGCCCGTGTTTGCATAGTTAAGAGCAGTTTTTATACTAGGCAGCAAGCCGCCAATTTAGCTGTCCTTTTAGCAGCTAGGTCCGCGTATTTAGACAGAGGGCGGTGTATTGGGGGTCTGTTTTGGTCCGCCAATTTGCCGCCTCAGAGGGTACTCTTTTTTTCCACCTCCATTGCTAACATTATCTAAAGCCGAGCCGTCGATGTGCCGGCCACTGCGTGAGATGGGCAGAGGTGTATCTAACGCACACTGTTGTGCGACTCACAGCCGGGGGGGGTTTAAAACCAGGAAACAGCTGATCACAGCAGTCAGTCCATCACTTCATCTGTGGACGTCAAGCCACTGAGATCCGGGAGATGCTAGCGTCTCCTTGGTCTCCGTGGCTGTCTTCATTGTCTGCTTGTTGTTGTAGCAGCAAGCTAAGAACGGTCACTACTCAAATTAAAAGCCCCCCACTAAGAACCCAGTTCTAAACTCCAGTGGGGTGCAATGTAAAGCTCTTATTTTGAAGACAAATTTGTTGTCTTTCTGACAGAGAATGCTACATGCTTACTGATCTTCCTGAACACATTTGCTAGATGGAAATTGAAAATGAGTTGTAGTGATTTTAGAAAAGTTGTTTTTATCAAATTCAAGGCTCCCCTCAGGCGTGCACATGTTCAGAGTTTATTCTCTGTTACCCCCCCCCCCCCCCCCCCCCCAAAAAAAAAAATAAAATCTCATTGGATCTACACAATTCATATAGGTCGCCTATTTTGGTTTCAAAACGGCAAATTTCGCCGAAAGGTGAGTGATTTTCATGCCTATACAACACCGTTATGTGAAATTAACTTTTTTTTGTAGACTTAACAGTTTTGTAATGTGACTTATTGTATTCACTATAAATCAGTTTACATATTTCATCAGTAAAGTTATCCACAGTGCTGCTGTATTTTTTACAGGAATTCTCTGGTAACCACAGCTGCCAGTGTTTTCCTGTAAAAAATGTTTTTGGTGTTTTTTTACAGTGTATGTTTTCTTCCTCCTTAATCAATTCATTCAATTCAGTGCTCTCACTTTCATCAGCTGCCTTCTCTTCAACCTCCATCAACTCCTCAGCTCTCATAATACCTTCTATGTCTCTTCCTCGTGTCATGATGACTACTAGAAGAAGAAAAACAACGTAGAGGCAGACATCTCATTTCACAAATAACCATCCCTCCCTTCTTAACATGGGCAGATACTGTTGATTACTTCACTCAATAAACGTATTACTTATCAAAATGCAACAGCCAAGACTGATAAAGTTACGTGGTTAACATCAAAACATTGTGTAGAACTAGCTAGGATGCTGACCTTCGGATGTTCACTTCTGCTTCAGTGAGTTTGCTTAGAAACACAGCGAGACCAGACATTTACAAACTTGATTTTCTCATCGGAGTGCGGAACAACGGTAACACGATTATGTGCAACAAATCACTTTATGAGATCCAATCGTTTTAGTTACATTTGCCTCTTGCAACAAGACATTAGTAGCTCCTTTCTAAAAAACTTGATGCTGCCGTTCTCATTCTCATCTCGCATCCGGCAAGGCAGTGTTTGGATGTGTCGCTCTAATTAATCCCTGTAGAACACTGAGTCACATTAGCATATTAGCTAGCGTGCAAAATTGTAATAACTTGATACATTTATTTCGTTTTCATTTTATAATTCATTCAGCTCAGAGGGGGCCACAGGGGGGGCCAGGGACATTTTTACAGGGGCGCTAGGCCCTGTGGGGGACTGTGTAGAACCGCCACTGGATTAGATGTCGTGTTATGTTACTATATGTTACAATATACTATAAACTACATAGCAGAATCCAGTGGAAATATCCCCCCAAAAATTCACTATGCTGGACTATGTTAAATCGATCGATGTCCAGGAAACCTTCTTTGGGCTTTAATTTTGGCCATTTCTATTTCAGAATTCCCCCCTCCCAAACATGTATGCATACACTGCAATTTTATGTGTATTATTAGTTTCTCAATGTGTTTCCTTTTATATCTCCATAAACATTTGTACAAGACCACAGCCAAAAAAAGAAGAAAACTGGAGAAGAAAAATCTTCCAGTCAAGCTTGTATACCTCCAGCACTGCACACACAGGCTTTTTACACATCCCTGTACACATGCTGGCCCTTGAGTGTATGTAACTGTTTCCATCTGAATGTGGAATTTTACCTTTGAGATATTCCCTGAAACACAAGTGTATGTCGCCCCCCCCCCGCCCCCCCCCCCGATGCACACTTCTAGTAATAAGGAGAGAATTGTTGCTGTTCAACATCGAGGGTCACTGTGTCCTCAGTCGGTCCAGTGATGGAATGTATGTGGAAAGTACGTTTACAGAAAATGAGGGCAATGTTGAGATACTTGTACTGTACTTGGGTATTTTCCTTTTCTGCTGCTATACTTCCACTTCACTACATTCAGAAGGCAAATATTGTACTTATACATTCTTTTGATGACTTCAGTTACTAAACTCTTCGCAGATTACATTCTGCAAGAAAAATCTGAAAAATAAAAATATCATGTCAGATAATTGGTCAACCTATAATATACATGAATATATATGTTTACATGAAAATATATCTATAATTTACTTTTACTAAAGTACACTAAGTATCAGATACTTTAAAGCCCCTGTTAGATAAGAATTGGTTGATTTTTCCTTGAAGAATGAACCAAAATAGAGGGCAACTGATTCTCTATTGATGAGTAAATTAATCAGGTACTTGTTTCAGTCCTTCTTAAAGCCACAATGAGGTCTTAAACATGCAAGGGTTATATACTGATTTAAGGTACAAATGTATAAGAAGTTCACTGTTCACTGCTACACCAGATATAATATGGCAAATGTCTGACTTGTTGTATAGTAAGAAGAATTGTAGTTGGCATGAGCAGTAAAAACAGACCATCTCAATTAATCAGATGTCACAGTGAGCCATTGCAGTTTGATTAGCTACTAGTTCCCCCTGGGGTGTAGAGTACAGAAACAGCAATGAGACTTTGGCTCCAAATACGGAGGCAATATCAATCACAAGTTACCACCTGTAAATCACATATACAGAATCTTAAAAAAACAATTTGGAAGCAGGCTCACCTATACTGTCTGCGAGCAAACACACAATTCTCCTGTTGGCTGACTGAGTTGCTGGCCTGGCGAGCCTGCATCTCATCTGGGAAGCAAGGGGTTAAGCTGGCGGCGGCTGGTGTGTTCGCAGCAGGACGGCAGTGGCTGGGTCTGGGCTGGCCTCCAAACAGATGTTGGTTTGTTTCGGGGCTGTGGTTGAATAGTTGAATGGCGTTCCAGCACACAGGGGAGAGAAAAGGGGATCAGAGCTGTGAAGATTGCAGCTGCACAGACAGAAAGAGAGCAGGAGGGGGGAGAGAGACACGGATAAAAAGAGAGGGACTGGAGACCAATGATGCAACGCTGAATAAAAAGGATGGTAAGCTGCGTCACCTACAGTCTTTAATCATCATTTCTGGCTGGTACATAGGGGTAGGAATCACAAAGTAATTAATGATACAATATAATCACAATATGTTGCCCACAATAACAATAGCATACCTCATCTCCTGGTTGTTTTACATCACCTCTTTTAAAGTGAAAATCTTGCCAAACCTAGGTGTAGCACTGTATATATTAGCAGATAGCTAGGACTAGTTGATAGGTTCAGAAAAGCAGTTTTAAGACTAGTACTCAAGAATGACAGACCACAGACCATGAAGTAAGTTGGAACTGCCAGCAAATTTATATTATTCTCAAAAATAGTAGTAGACAATACACACATAGAGCATGGAACCAGACAACATATACAAACAGAGGAATCTTGTACACAAATCCCTTAAACAACAAAATGAAACCCAATCTCACAAAAATGTTATGTCTCCCTATTTTGTCTCTTTGAATTTATCTTAGCCCTATTTGAGTTAATAAATCATGTTCAAGTGGGGTCCTTTAAGTTGTTGTCTTAATTCTAGTTCCTTGTTTCTTTGAGTTGACTCAGTTCTAGGTTCTCAAGTTATCTCAGTTATGCCTATATGTTAGTCTTTCTACCTCTCAGTAACCATCAACCCTTATAGCAACACAACAGTTTGCATTACCAATTTAGCACAAATAAATGAAAACATAAAATGAAACTTAACACAAGACTAAACTGAATTTTCACAGATTGATATCAATCAATAAACTCAAATTTCCACAACTCTTTGTGTTTAGTCAGTCCTTTGACAGGTCCTTTAAAAGAAAGAAAAGTCCAAGTAAATCCATTGCCTGTTGCAGCACTTTACTGAGGGTTTAGTCCTACCAATAGTCAGGTGTTTCAGTCAGTGTCTTTATCCCTCCAGTGTTGGATGGCTCACTGACAGACTCTTATCTGCCCAATTTCTCCATTGGGTAGCTTGCCATCTTCTTTTCCACGCTGCCAGTGGGCAACCACCAAATGATTATCTCAGCTGGACATAAAAACCGGGCCTGTTGTACAGCCGTACAACAGGGCATCATACATTAACATGTTTAGCCTTGTGTATTTCTTAATAAAAGGTACACTTGAGCTAAACAAACATGTAAATAAATCTGGACCATGTAAGAATATGGCGGCGGCCATCCTCCTCACTTTACTAGAGAGGCTAAACTTGCGCCTGCATGTAGCTTCTTAACTCTCTCTACACAAATAAAAACCCATAAAATACAAAATAAAGTCGTTTACACTTAGCTTTGCTTAGATAATACGCTGATCAAAACAGAGGAGGTCATTTTTTGACTCACCAAATCCTTGTTGGAAAGACATAAAACGCAGCATCCAGCAATGCACACGGAAGGTGAACACAAAATCGGAAAAATCAAGCTTAACATTCGCAAAAATTCACTACTTTACACTTATTTTTCTGTCTCTCCTCACTCGGTTTGCTACTCCTTGGTCGCTTGACTGTAGATCCCGGCTTACTCTCTCTAAGTCTCCTCTCTCTCCAGTACATGGCGCAGCAGCTACCTGACTGGCTGTTACCGCTGCACGCATTAAAGGAATAGTACACAAAGTAAAATAAAAGAACTGAACTAGAAAATACTTTTTAATGAATGTAAATTGTAAATGAACGTTATTACTAATTTGCTCATTGCATTTAATCTATTGGTTCAAGACTATATTAACCCTGGTTACATAGGCTTTTTGTGAATGTATATGAGTCAAACCTTCGTGTAAAAGCATAGTTACGATGAAAGAGGCACTTTTAAGATTGTTTTCGTTTTCAGCTTAAACTCATTTTCAATGGGAGTGCATGGGGCACTAAGAAGGCTCGACACAACATGAAACTTTGCTTGTAGTATAACCAAGGTCTCTACGAGCATTGAGAACATTGTTTGCGTACACAGACTTTACTAAAAAGAATGTTTTTGAACAACTCACGTTAGCAGCAGCATTTTCCTCTAGCCATCATCATGGCAGCCCAGACGCACTCAGGGATCGACACGTCTGGGTAGAGTGTATGTGGTTCAGCTGAACCTTGTGTAGAGACCCTGGTGATACTAAGAGCAAAGTTTCATGTTGTGCCGAGCCTTCTAAGTGTTTTAAAAAGTGCCCCATGCACTCCCACTGAAAACGAGTTTGAGCCGAAAACGAAAACACGGTTGATCTTAAAAGTGCCTCTCTCATCGTAACTATACTTTTTAAAAATAGCAATTTTGATGATTTTACATGAAAATTTGACTCATGTACATTCACAAAAATGCCGAGGTTGCATTTTGGCGAGAGTTTCAATTTAAATCAAGACTGAAGAGGTCTCTGTCTACTGCTGCTCTCAATTGATGCAATTTTAAGGCTTTGAACTGCCCTGTGACTTTTATTCTTTAGTCTTATCTCTTTTAAACCTGTTCTATTTCAACTAAATTTCCTGCTTCTTAACTTGTTTTAATGTTTTGTTTCTTGATGTATTCCTACTTGTTTTTCAAGTATTTTAAATGCAGCTTAGAATTTCTTTTAATGTAATTTGTATGCCCCTGTAAAGCTTTTCTATACAGCAAGTCTTCTATCTGATTTAAAATGCAAGACAACAATATAACAATATATATGTTTATCTGTCTAAGTGAAGAATACATATTTGCCTGAAACAGGCAGAAACTGGGAATGATGTATTTATCCACCATAAAGTGGTGTCAATGTGTCAAGTGAAATGAAACAAAAAAGGTGTGTAGAAATTTAGCTTAGTGCCTCTTTAACCGGACACACACACACACCCCTTTTTAGATAGAAAAGGCAGCACATTTGCTCCAAGGTAAGGGCGGCAATGTGCAGGCCTGACTTTCTAAGACGGAGGCGTAATATTCCTTCTTTTCCAAATGCCGCCTCTGGGGTAGGCGTAAACATGTGATGTGACATGAAGCTCGAAGTTGGGCTGTGAACAGTGACATAGAATTTGTCTTCAAAATAAGAACTTTACATTGCACCCCATAGCCAAATTCAGCACAGAGCAGACAGGAAGTCACACACCGAAACAACAACGTAACATTTTGTTAATTTTCAAAATAAAACAGAGACAAATACAAGCTCTTCTTCCTTTCATCGGGGACTTGTTGTTATTGTTGTGTTTATAACGTTATTTTCTGCTGGATGTCTGACTCCTCAAATCAACCTGATTTTGTGACTCTGAAGTGGTTGACTAGACTACTTAGTTAACTAGTTTAGTTTTTTGTCTGTTTTAATTGTCGTGGCCTTTTTCTGTATCCTGGCACATGCGAGAGCGGCGACAGGTTCACTGCACGTTTTCCTACCTGTATTATTTGTTTGTTTTAATGTATGTTTTTTACACTGTAACACTGTGGATTAATTAAGCCCTCAACCAATGGTGTGTTGGTCCACAGCACTATGTGGCCAAACCAAGTGATTTAAATTTTACTACTGATCCTGATCGCTTTTCTGGCTGACCTTATCCAATATGAGACACACACCGGCCAGACACCCTACACCCGGGACTTTCTATTAAACACCGGACTCCTTTCAATCTGTCCTTGCTTCAAAGATACATCGCTGTTACCACCTGAATGTGTCAGAAGCAACAACACTAAAGCAAGGAAATGCAGAAGGAAAGGAGGAATGCAGAGAGCGGATTAAAAGGCAGCCCTATAGACGATGTCTTCCATCTATCATGCTCGGTAATGTCCACGGCCTTTTTGTTGTGTACATCACGCCCTCCGCTGATACACAAGCTGCTACTTCTATGATCCATGAACTTGTAGCTCAGGCAGAGGCAGAGGCACCAGAATCTGCTACTTTTGTGTTGGGGGACTTCAATCTGTGCAGCCTAAAAGAGCACTTACCCATATACCAGCAATATGTCACCTGTCCCACTTGCAATACAGCCTCCCTCAACCAATGCTATGGATATATCCAGGATGCCTTCTACCCCGGTGTTGGGAAAAAATCTCCGATCGTGCCTGTACTAAAAAACAATAAACCTTGGGAACTTAATGACCTATTATTGCAAGTGGCCTGACCAACCTCAATACATGGACCTTTGAGTCGTTAAAAGCCATCTTTGTGGCACTTTAAGATTTGTATTTGAGTACCCCTGCTGTATATTTAAGAGCAACATAACGTGCAATGGTGACCATATGAATTGGGATAATAAAGTTTACCTTGACCTTGACCTTCTTCTTCAAATTGACTTTGTTGTGCTGTACAGTCCGTGTACTTCACGGCTTCAAAATCGTGGACAGGATGTTTTATTTTGAAAACTGACATGATGCACTATGTCATTCTGCTGTCTGCAAGTATTCTCTGTGGAGCAGAGCATAGAGCTGGGACACTGCCAGAATGTGCTGAGGCTCAGCCAATAGAAACACAAGCATTGTCTAGAACATAGAAGATGGCAGTGATGGGCCCGACAGAATCTGGGGGTAAGACTGGAGAGCTGATGAGATTATGAAGCTAATGAATCTGCAAAGGCTGGGCTGTGATGGTGAAGGGGGAGGGGCGCAAAACAGCAGCATGAATCAACTAAAGGTAGAGAGGCATCATATTTAAAAAGACAGCATCATCATGGGCTAACAGTGAAGGTGTGTCACTGTACCATTGGATAGATGATGTGAACAACTGAAATCAAATGACAGCCCCAGATAATGACACAGCAAATGGAAAAGGGAACTAAACGCCAATTGCTTCAGTAATGTTTTTGGCTCTTTCTGTTTTAACATCTAGAGGCCTGGCTCCGGTGATTGAAACATATTTTTCCTCATTGTGCTTGATTGTGTAGTCTTCTTTCCTTTTGTTTCTTGTGTGAAGCGAAACTATGCACCAAGCCTGAACGACTGTATTGTGCAATTTGGGACCAATATCTGTACCATTACACCCCTACTCAGTTGACATTTCTACATTTTACATTTGTCCTCAGGGCTCATGTCAGACCACACCCATCTGACACCACAGAGAGGTGTCAGAAGAGAGGAACATGTGTTATTTTTTTCTGACGAAATTCCAGGAAGGACAGTGCGAGCACAGGAAAACTCCACCAGTTTTTGCATAAATGGCCTTTGAAGTCAAGGATGGGGAGATGGAGGAGGATAGGAAGGAGGAGAAGAGGAGGAGGAAGAGAGTGGCTGTGGATGATCCTAGAAGCACAGTGTCAAAACTTTTTCAAGAGCAGGTTTATTTAAATATGCCTCCTCGGCCCTCAGGGGCCCCGACTGTACTTGCATGCGTCACCTCTTTCCTCACCTCCTCTCTGCAGCCCCTCCTCCATGAAAACTGCAGATACTGGCTTAGCCCTTAGCTTTAGCTCACACATAGGCCTTGATCTCTTTAGACAGCAAGCATGAGAGCTGCATTTTGAAGTGGATTAGTCCCTATAGTATCTCTCAAACTCTTTATAAGTCCACAGTGGCAATGGTTAAAGCCAATTAGCTCACAAGTCTTGCTTTTATACACTCATATATAAGACTTATAGGTTGGTAGATGACATCTGAGATTCTGCTGATGAATATGCTTGAGTTGGGATCAAAAGAGTGATAACTTATCTTACTAAAACTACTTTTACTGTTTCCAGTATCAAAAAATGCATATTGATCATCGGTTATTTTGTATTAATCTACTCAAGTAATTGAAGTACTTCAACTTTACAAGTACTCATACTCTTTTTGAGTATTTCCATTTTCTGTTTCTGTTTTGTCAACTGCTTTTTACCTCACAGTAGCTACAGTTACAAGTGATGTTGCAGATTAGCATTTTATGTAACAAAGCATATGATAAACCTACAGGGTTATAAGGTTAGTTTTTGACTGATTGATTAAAATGATTAAAAACAGATATATCTTAAGTTGTGATACAAAAGTGCAACTTAGATATTAATGCATTAATATCAATTACCTAACCATTTAATTCATAATAACTCATTATTCCTGCTGAACAAGTATTTTAAATAAGTAAAAGTGCGTACAATAAAGCATCTGTTTGGACCAACATAGATTTCATGCAACTTAATATTACATTTTAAGACACAATGACAATTTGCTTCTGGACTGACATCATGTTGTTTTAGTCAGCAGAGAAGATTAAACTGTCTTGACACATGTAGAACTGTGTCTTCCCTGTGATGTTTTTGTTAATGAAACATTACTGTAAAAAGAATGAGGCAGCTGTAATTTGGGAACATGGAAGGTAGAATCCATATAGAGTGTGTTTATAGATATGACTTACCCCAACTATTAGAAAATAGAACATAGAAATATAACTGCTTTTGCAAAATGTACTGCCGACCATGTCACCCAGCTCTGCAACACCCTAAATCAACTTCAAAGTGAGTTGAGGGAACTGCGGGCTTAGTGTAAAGACCTTAAGGACCATTGCAGTTAGAATCATTTGCGACTGTTTGGTGTTGAAGAAGGGGCAGAAGGGGTACAGCCCACACAGTTTGTCTCTCAACTTTTGAATGAAATCCTTAACCTAGACAAACCCCCTCATGTAGAAAGAGCCCACAGAATGCTGTGAAATAAACCAAATCCGGAGACCCCTCAACATGTTTTTATTACACAATACACAACACTCATAAGACAGATGGCTACCTATTGACGACTGCGCAGTGACAGCCATCAAACAATATGTGCTGTCCCACATCCTCTCATGGCCTTAAAAGTGACATATTATGCTCATTTCTGCTTCCTGACATGGTTTCCTGATGTCTAAATGGAATGTTAGTAACATGCTTTGGTCAAAAAAGCTTAAGGATTGAGCACAGCAAGGTTCTTGAAACACCAGTTTCACAGCCCTGCTCTAGGCGGCTGGTTTCAGTGTCTCTCCCTTTAAATGCTAATGAGGTATTATGTGCACCGCCCAAAGATGTATTTGCGCCGCCTCTCTCTTCCTGCCTTCTGAAAGACCTGAGGACGGTATCATGTGACCATGGCAACGACTGAGTTACGGGAAGAAATGGCCGCTGGACAACAAACTGCGGTGCAACCGTACATGTTCGAGTCCGGAGTCCGACCCAGAACAACAAGAGGCTCCAGAAGAAGTTCAGCAGCCAAGAATGAACATGGATGTTTCTCAGTGGTTAGTAGTTTACTTTTCTTTTTTTTTACCTTGACATTACTTTTATGTTACTGCATAGACAAACGTTTTACGGGCTTAGTAGCCGTCTGCCCCGCGCTGTTACAGATCACAGCCCCCTTCTCCTGCCTCGAGTGTTTACATAACAAAGCTTAGCCAAACCTCGACCGGCGTTTACTGCTCTGCAGTTGCAGTAATGCGGATGCAATTTAGCAATTGCCGTTACAAGAGAAAAGCGTAACCCCGTATTATTATTTACCTTTATGTGGCCAGGTAAGTCAATTGAGAACCTGCTCTTATTTGCAGTGACGACTTGTAATTAGCTAGCAATGTCCAACAACTGTAGTTTTCAATAAGCCACAGTTGCCTCCCGTCACCTCTCTACCACCAGTATTGTTTTTGAACCGGTTCCAACAGTTAATAAAATATTTAAACTTTAAATAACTATTAGAAAAAAAAAACAACGCAATGTGATTGATTAGCTATGTAGTTTCCAATGAATAATATAAATTCTGCTTAAAGACAGGTGTTTTTAAGCAAACAGGTGCAGATATTCTCGGGCTCTGTAGGCAAATGCCTACAGAGCCCGAGAATATCTGCTTTATGGAAATACCACAGGTAAGTGTGAACACTGGGCAAACAAGGTTGTTATTTTGTAGTCTATTTTCTTTAATCCATTGTCACTCACTTACCTCTCATAACTTCTAGGTTACACAAAGACTAAGTTACAGCAGCTTCCTGAGCAACCATCATGCATGCTGGACCATCCTGGCCTAGAGCCCGTCTGCCTGAATGTGTTTTCACTGCAGGATGCACTGAACATTTATCGGGCAGACTACAGACCTTTACGTCTGAGGGGAATAGTGCAGTAAGCTTTTAAGGCCCATAAATACATACATACCCCAAAGTACATAACTGCTTCCTCTGTCTTAAATTGCTTATAGTTTATCTTTACTATATTTTACTTGGTAACATGAAAACTACATATCAAACAATCGAAACACACAGAACAGTTGGGAGAGATGTTTTATTGCAAGAAAAAATTGTAGACATACAAAATAAATATTTAAAATGTAACAGTTAAACTTGCCAGTTGCCATGGATGTGAACATTCAGTGCTGACTTTCTATTGAATTGTGTCCAGCCAATATAGATACGTAGCCTAAAGAAGCTTTGTAAGCTGGTGCTGGTGCTTTCTGGGGCGGAGAGTGAGAGCTGTGCTGCCTGCCTGCGTGGTGCTGAGGATTCATGCAGAGTTCCCTGACGCTGAAGGACAGTATGTGGGGTTCAGACCTGTCCTTGGTTGAACCTTGACAAGTAACTGGCTGTAACGTCCAGCTTGTTGGGTCTTTCATACTGAGCCGATATGTCTTCAGGGATTGTAAGTTTCAGCACCTCGTTCACATATGGGCCAGGGTCCTGGAAAACCTTCTCGAAGATCAGGTCCAACAGTGTATCAATGTAGTCTGCAGTGCAATAAACCAAAATTAACGTTTACAAGAAAATTGCACTAGAACCAAAAAGCCTTGTGCTGCAGTGTTGTCAAGTGTCTCATTGTATCTCCTCATTTATACATTCTCCTTATTTATTATTTTGAAAACCATCAAAAAAATAATTCAGATCTTATTTGTGTTTATTTTCCTTTTGTGTTATTGCCTGTGTGTCCATCTTTATTTTTTATTCGTAGGGTTCAAATAAAAGATTTGTAAAACGTACGGAATGTTGGCTCTGCTTTCATAGGCTTTGCAGTTCATTCTCCATGCTTAGATTTGAGGAAGTTGACTGTACAGAAGCTCTCCACCTGTAGATGTTGCCTGTGGTCGGTCAGTATTTTCATTGTAATGCAGGGCAGCCAGGTAGAGTCTTGGGTGGAAAAATAGTTCTTTAAAAATCATAGTATACACACTAAACTATAATCAGCTAAACAGATAGTGATGTTTTATGTCCACTAATCCATATTCATAACAGAGTAAAACAAAATTACATATTAACATAGTGACTAACATTACATCATATGCTTTCGTTCAACAAACCTGTGCTTCTGAAGTGAGGCCGGAGAGTTCTCATGGAAAGCTGTGTGCCAACCGTGCATTTCACTGGTTGGTCTGTCTGGCAGGCAACATGATGCATTACAGACTGCAGTACAGATGTGCTTGGCTAAACACAAAAGGAAGGAATATGACAGGTAACCCCTGTCTCCGGCTCCAAAGCAAAGTAATGATTGCTTGACTGCAGATAAAGTTTTGGTACTGTCAGATCGGGTCTCTCATACCAGCAGCTAACACTACACGTAGTTACGTGTATACCAACACGAAAGAAGTCGTTCGACTGCCAAGGTGCTCCTGAGCATCTAACACACTGTCCTTGAGCACAACATGCTAATTGACATAACGTAGTTCCCTGGCCGTGAATAACAGAGCATTTCATACCGTCCTCTCTTCGCGTTCATGGCGGAACATTAGCTCACCATCCGTGAACAACAATTTCACACCGTCTGACCGGCTGTGAGCATGTGGAGGAGATGGTCTCCCATGCGTGTTCATGTCGGAACAGTAGCTGTAACAACTGAAAAGTTGTCCGCGGACGATGAGCTAGGTAGTGCTGCTCGGCCGTGAACATGACGATGGCTAGCTAGTGCTAGCTAGCTCATCGTCCACGAACAACTTCTCAGTGTTTCACCGGCTGATTAGAAGTGATCAAATCTCAGTATCCTAATTAATTTTCTTAATTCACTGTCAGGTTTTAAACGAGTGCTGATATGACAAATTAAGGTTTGGCAACATTAACATTAACATGAATCCTAAGACCAATAAGCCCAATGTTGTAACATTAGCTCAGCCTCATATTTACATCACCGGTTAGTGTTAGGTCATGTGCTAAACAGCCAAAGTAACACAAACAACACTGTTTTTTAAGATACTTACAGTTTCTTCTTCTGTGGCGTTGTCACGGACAGTGGGTATTGATCCATCTTTTCGGAACAATCTCGTTGCCAGTCCAGCCTGATACTGACCCTGGTTGCTGAAACAGTCCGGTGTGAAGTGATTGGCACAGACAACGCTTTTGCTCACTGAAGCTAGGACGTTTCCCTGAAAAATAAAATTTAGCCACTTCGCTCTGATATCCTCTTTGGTAGGGAGGCGATGTAGGGAAACATGAGTATCCGTGCATCCGACGACAGAGCAGTGAGCAGTGTGAGGAGTGCTTGGCTTTCGGGTTGCACATGGTTGCGGTCAGGCTGGTGCATACAAGCGAAAATGGCGGATCCTCCTTCAGGTAGCCGGCATAATATGGGAGGAGATATCCAGCGTGAGGGTGGGAGTATTCAAATTGCTCATTTAGAGGCACATTTCCTGACTCCACCAGTTTACAAAACCTTGACTTAGTGGTGGTAAATCACTCTTAAGGGATCGGAAGGCACTCCAGGTATGCACATATACGTAGTAAAGCAACGAAAAAGTGAGTTTTGCATAATATGTCCCCTTTAAAGTTTTGTGGAGAGTGGCTACTGTCCACTTGGTGATTTTAGAAGATGAAAGCTGGTTGGGGGATCTCACCACAGCTTGGTGATGCTGTGACCAGTGAGTTGTTCAGCCGGTGTTGTTGAAACAATGTTGGGAGGCTGGATTTATCTTCGGAGGCAAAAGAGTCAACGTCAACAAATTATGTGGGATGATTGAAGGAGTCCTGAAGCCTGAGGGCGTGACCATTCATGCACCGGTACCGCTTGAAATGCAAGTTGCCATTGTTCTCTACAAACTGCCCAGCTGTGCCAAATACAGAGTTGTGGCCAACCAGTTTGGTGTCCACAAATCAACTGTAATGAAGTTTGTGTACAAATTCTGCAAAGGAATGGTGTCATCAGTCATTCATAACTTTACCAAGATGCCCACAACAGAAAAAGCTATCAGCATAGCACGCCTTTTTGAACAGAAATTCCACATCCCACAAATCATCGGGTGCATTGATGGCACACACTTTCCTGGTTTACTGCCCAGGGATGACTACAAGGACTTTGTAAACCGAAAAAGGATGGCCTTCGTATGTCCTCCAAGCCGTGGTGGACAACATGTATCAGTAAGTTTTGGCCAAACACTTTGATGTAGTTGTCTGTACAGTCTGTGCATCATGAATGCTTACTAACTGCTGATATGATTCCTTATAGTTTCTGGAACATCAACTGCAAGATGCCTGGGTTCTCTCACGTGCTTAGGCAGTCAACGTTGTTTAGCCAGGCACATCTTCTACCAAAAGTAAGTCCTTCTATACTCTCAAGATATCTCACTGAGCATGCATAAAGTAGTATTAAGTATTCCCTTCTGTCACCGTGTCTTCCACACACATGTAGGCATAACCCTTTTGTAGGAAACTGTAATGTTCAAAACACTGCATGGACTATTGTCTGATACTGAACTGTATAGTTCCTAGCACACCTTGTAACCATTTTGTCTTTTTAATCTCAGGAGCCAAGAGAAATCAACAACATCTCCATTGGCCACTTTCTGTTGGGAGATCCAGCTTATCCTCTCTTGGACTGTCTCATGAAAGGCTACACCCATTCCCCAAACATCACCCCTGAGCAGGAGTCATTCAACGTACATTTAAGTTTTGCGAGGACCACAGCAGAGATCGCGTTTGGGAGACTTAAGTCACGGTGGAGAGTGTTGCTTAAGTGCAGTGACTTTCACTTTACATTAACCCCTCACATAATTGCAACATGTTGTGTGTTGCACAATTTCTGTGAGTGCAAGAAGGAGAGTGTAAATCCCACCTGGACAGTTGAAGCTGCTGTTCTGGAATCAGACCTGCCACAGCCGAGTGTCCGTGCTTACAATACCTCAGATAATGCAAGTGCACAGAGGATCAGAGTGGCGCTTACAGACTATTTGAGTACAAACTTCCCCCTGTGCAGACCACATTTTTAGATGTCTTAGTATTTTGTAAATAGTTGTATACAATTTTCACATTGTTAACTGTACAGTTTACACTTTTTTTCATTCCAAGAATAAACAAACACTCACAAAAGTTGTAATTATGTGTTTTATTTATAAAAAAGATGAACAAGACAAAATGTATACATAAAATTATAAAATTGAAAAAAAAAAAAAAAGGGTTTGAAAGTACAAAAGCTTACAATATACATAAAACAGTGAACACTGAGGTAGACTGCTGTGCAAGTTAAGGTGCTACAAATTTCTCATTTCAACCAATTTCAACCTCTTCTTGTACTTCATATTTTGAGCTACAGACACTATTCCACCTTTTAAAGATTAGGAAGACGTTGAACTATTGGGCATGTATTCATATTTTAAAATCTTTTACGGTTTTGAAATCACCAAAGTTTTAGCTTTAAGGATTTTTAGGCCATATTCTGATTTTATGATGGGTGTGTATTGCATGAGCTAGAGTG